>NC_065511.1:17668258-17816610 GCF_006386435.1 Epinephelus moara | reverse complement strand
CCCCACCCCTCCCTCTGTCTTCACTCACGACTTATCTTGCAAGGTAATAAAACAAAATGTTCCCATGCGTGGGGCTTAAGCAAAAGGTATTTGCCTGAGGGGGAACAGTAATAAGCTCTGTATTGCTACACATTTACTCATGTACTTTCTCAGTAGGTCATCTCGTGCTCTTGAATGATGTTAAACTTTGGTTAATGCAAGCTGATGCCCGGCTGAGTGCTGTCAATGAAAAGCTGCTCTGTGATGACGAGCAGAGGAGAACAGGCACCCTAATACATCACAATACGCACAGTTACGGTAAACACATGTGCACACACAAGGACATTGAGTGGCTTAAGCAGTCAGTCAACTTCTCTTTCCCCTTTCATTTTAACGTCTTTAATTTATTGTGGTTAAGTAGGGTGTTGTATCAAGTTTCGCCAAATTCCCCAGTAGGGGCTCAAACACATGCGAGCACACACACATATTGGGGTTGTTAACAAGATTTGTTTTGCATTAGTCCGTTCTGACAGGGGGTATTTGTAATATAAAACTATTTAAGACTACCTGCTAACATGTGCTATTGATCTTAGCTGTGGGCCTCCCCCTTTGTTCCCAGCGTGAGCTGCTAATAACCTTATCAGCCATCTTTTAGTTTTAGCTCAGTCTGCTGTTTGTTGTTAGGGATTTTTTTTTTTTCGTGGAGTGAGGGGGTGGGTGGGGGGGTATTATCTCGCTAAATGCTGCAGGAACCATCTTCAGTGATTTCCTGCAGTGCTGCCTTGTGCTAAAAGGGCCTCAGAGGTCACTGGCCCTGGGCAGAAATTCTTTCAGTGCGACACCTCATGTGGGACTCTGAGAGATAAGCAAACAGAGAGCTAGACCCACTGCTGAACATAATTAGTAAAAACAAACATTTCTCAAATAGCTATATTATTGTCTGTACTGATTTGGAAGAATTTCATTAAATTGGCTTTGAGTGTTGACATAATTGTCTCCATGTAACTGTGTAAATCTACTCCACTGATGTAATTTTTCTATTGTAACATGGCGGGCTGAATTGCTGAATAAAAACAACTTGTATATCTATATATATTTATATGTATTTTTTTTCTCTATTGCATTGCTTGTCTATTTAGCGCATTAATTTTAGATGTATTTATTTGTAGCTTTTTCAGTCAAGCCATATGTAAAACTGTATGTCCATATTGTTTGCTTATAATTTCCCGTGTTTTTTTTAATGTATTAGTTGTTACTGTTGAATTACAAGAATTTTCATTTGAGCATACTATGTACTTTATTTTATTTCTAAGCATGCTCATCATAGCCTGTCACAAGTCATCACCTCCCTCACTGTTTCTCACTCTTCCACCCGTCTTTTCTATCTCTTCACCGTAAACAATCTAACGAAGCAAAACTGCCATGCAAAATATGGAAAACTCTGCTAATTGTCTGTCTTCCCCATTGATTGAAGGCTAAGTGTGTGTGTATGGAGTATCCCCTACAGCGAGAGCTGCTGTCTGCTGACAGACATGGCCTGCTGCTAAAGCCATTGCAATAATCATAAAGATTAGGTTAACAGTGGGAAACGGCCGGGGAAGACAAGTGTTCACAGTGGGCTGTTATTTTTGCAATGGTACCAAAAAAAAAGGAAAAAACAACAACCTGCAACTGTAGGCTTCCCCATGCTGTTTTAGACATAACCCTGGAGCCTGTGTGAGTGTGTGTGTGCGTTCGTGTGTGAGCATTTTGCACATTTAAAACGACATCATGTTATGTAGTATCATTATTTGCATGCATTATCTGAACATGTTGTGTATGCCTAAGTACCAGTGAGTGTATTCATGCAGTGTGTGCATGGATGAATACAGACCCTGAAACATGCAATGAGTTTTACAGTCATGAGAGTACAGTCATCACTCACATAAACAGATTTCACTGTAACATATTCAAATTACTCAGGCTTCAATAATAATAAAATAAGAAATATAACAAAACAGCAGTCAGGTTCAGAGAATCCTGTCTAAAAAGACCTTTAAAAACAAAGAAGTACTCAACTAAAATAAAGTAATCACTGCAGCAGACTACACGCAGTTTTAAAGTATGTAATCCATTTTCAGAGAAATTACTTATTTTGTTTATGTGCATTTATGTGCATATAGTTACTGCAGAGACAGCGGCAGACTACACACAATCAAAGGACAGCAGTATACTGTTGTAGCAAACTGCTCTCAAAGCACTACACTGAGAAACTTGTCATGCAAATGTGTGTGACAGATCTCTTCATAGAGAGAGAAGAACAAAGTAACAAACAAAACAATGCTTACCAGAAACAAAACTTGTGAAGATGACATTCTGTCACTAATTGAATCCGATGGCAGGACAGAAATAGAGAAATGTTGTTCATTTGTTATACAAAAACAAATTTTATTATACATAATTCACTTTACGCACATTTTGTTATTGCAATTCACACTGTATTACTCTGTGAATTATTATTCTGAATATGCAAGAGCTTTTAATAATTTAACACGTCAGTGTTTATTTTTCAACATGCCACAGTTGGAATGAATTTGTTTGAATTTTGTCTCAGTTTTGTTTATTTCCTCTTTTGATATTGCGCGTCTTCTTCCCCCCTCTGGAAAGTGTGCCATTTGAAGAAACTGTTTTTCAATCCGCACATAAATCACCATGCGTCTTGAGTTCGAATCAGAACACATTTGGCTCACAAATGTTAAGAATCTCTCCTCGTTATTACCAAATAAATTTAACCTCCTTCAAAGCTTTACATTAAGATATCTGCTGAATCCGTCTGAGTGTGGCTACATGATGTTGCCTCATCTAAAGACGTGCTCATATCTTTTCAATCACCCTCCACATTTTCTCTGGAAACTTTATCTCTTGATCCCTGCCTGTTATGTGCTTTGGGTCCAGCATGTGGCCAGCAGCTTTTTGACTGTTATGTATCTGACATAAACCTCAGTGAGTCACCAAACAACAGAAGCCATATTATTCTTCCACTTTACACCGTCTGCTTTTGGCGATAACATCTAGCGCTCATAGCGCCAGAGTTGTACGTTATGGACACAAACCTCAAAAGGGGCTCGCCACATTTTAAACACACACGTAGGTACTGCAGTCTCTGCTTTCTATCACTCTCTTTTTCTCTCAAATGAAAAAAGCAGACACACACTTGATAGCATCTACCACAGCTGGGCTCTGCTCATGTTAGCAATAGGCCACATTTGTTTCCTGAGAAGTCTGAAGCAGAGAACAGGAGGCACCACAACACTGATACCTGGACTGTGTGTGTGTGTGTGTGTGTGTGTGTGTGTGTGTGTTTGCCGCATGTGCACGGGAGCATGGATGTGTGTATTATATCCATGTCTGTACAGTACTGTGTCTGTGTGCACTCCACTGTTGGGCCGGGGTGGGCTTTTTTTCTAAAAAACAAAACAAAGCAAAACAAAGCAGCAACATGCTTAATCTTCTCTCTTATCTCTGTTCATGAAGCCTTCCAGGCAATTTTCCATTCCAGCTTTTGATCAGTATCAGCCACTAACCCTACATAACGGATTATTTCCCCAAAACTAAAGCTACTTGTTCCTTCTCACAGCATTCGCAGTGATATACAATGATATGAACTGAACAGAAACCAGATATATCCATATTTAAATTCAGGCCTTTTCTGTTGTGTTTGTCACAAAGACTTGAACATAAAAACACAATCTGTACTAATAAAGATGTCTGTTATTGTTTGTATTACACCATTTCCTCCGTGGCCATATGTTATGATCAACATGTATATTTATGTTTGGAAAATAAAACCACCCGGAAATGAAAGGAGCAGAATTTCATTTTGACAGACTTTAGCTGCATCTAATACAGATTTGCCTTTTGTGCAAATATTTGTACATAAAAGAATCAGTTTAAAACATAAAGTTGCAAAACACAACTTAGTTGTTTTTTGTTTGTGTGTTATTTATTTTGCCTTCACATAAAAAGCATCCTTGGGTCATTATTACCCCAGGAAGAGTAGTTGCTACCTTAGTAGTGATTAATGGGGATCAAAATAAATAATTAAATAATACTACTACTAATAATAATTGTTGTTGTTGTTGTTGTTATTAATAATATTATTTTATATTATTTTATTTTATTTTTTAATTATTATTACCCCAGGAAGAGTAGTTGCTACCTTAGTAGTGATTAATGGGGATCAAAATAAATAAATTAATAATACTACTAATATATATTTTTTTATTGTTGTTGTTGTTATTATTACTATTACTATTATTTATTATTATTATTAATTGATTCTTCATATATTTCTGATGATACATAATTTCAACTATTTCTAGTTATTTTTTTATTTTTTAACAAATGCGTAATTAGGTAAATTACATAATAATTAATACTTCTCCAGACTTTCAGTCGGAAACAGCCATGTGTCCGTGACAGCTCAACACTCTGACTGTATAATACAGAAGAGGACAGACGCACTGCTCTTTTACACCTGCCATGATATCGGAGGCAATGGAACTACAGTGTGGCGAAATGGTCATGATGGTAGATTGTGAGAGTTAGTATGGATTTGCTGTCAGTTGGTCGTGCACTTCTCCTGGCTGTGACTGACTGATGGGTTGAGGCCTCAGGTAGGAAGCAGGAAGACAGGCTTGGAGTTAAGCACTCCTTACTGTCTGGCTTGTGGGATATAGTCTCTCTTTTTTTTTTTCTCTCTCTCTTCCTCTCACACACACACACACACACACCCTGAAAACCACCATCCCACTGTGTACTCACAGCTGAATGGACACACATAAGTACGTGTGCACATGCGCACATGAAAAGATATGCAAAAATACATGCATGCCTCAGGCCCGAGTGCAAATGCATACACACACACGGTGACACAGACACACACAGACGCTTCGGCGGGGACTGATGACATGATGGATTGCTTGTGTCAGTGTCAGAACAGTCAGAATCAGCCTGGTGCTGATAAGGTGCACTAGACCAGACCTACCCCACCCAATACCAATCCAGCCTAATAGCTCTCTTCCTTTTTTATCCTGCGCACAACCTGTGTGTGAGAAAGTGTGTTTGTGTGGTTTTATATTTACCCGTGGGTATATGTTTCGGAATCTGTCTGTGAGCGGGTGGGGAGTGCACAACAGAATGAGTGTTGAGTGCTGTGGGTACTTTGTATGTACAGTTTTTGTGACTGTGTATGAAGTAAATCCATGAGTGTGTATGCATGTGTGTGTGCCCTGCATGACTTATTGAAACAGAGCAGTCCGGCACAACAGAAAGCTGAATTGAGTACCTGCAGCAGTTTGCCACCTGTCATTTGTTATCCATCACATGAAGCGACACCCTGGCATCGGTTATTGATGATGCGTATGGTAATTCCACTTCTATCACTTTAGTGATAGGAAGCTGATACTGTGAATGAAGAAATGTGGATGGCGTCAAATCTGCTCAATTACTTTTATGAATAGTTTCTTCAAACTGTCCTGAATTGACCATCTATCTTACCTGATGGGCTCGACAAAGTAGTCATATCACATCCATGGCTGCATAGTCCCTCACACAGTGAAGTGACAGCATTTAAAAATCATTATATAGGTGTGGGCATGGATGGATTTCAGAACGAGCCTACTGGGCACAGGCCCAGGGGCCCAGAGTGTCAGGGGACCCCCTGGCCCTCACTTGTAAAATGTCAAATGTCAGATTAATTTGGACAGTCCAGAAAGAGACTTAAAAAAATGACCACAAAGAGATGCAAAACAACTACAAAGAGACATGGAGCAACCACAAGGAGACACAAAATGGCTACAAAGCAACACAGAACTTCCAAAAAGACACAAAATCAACTCAAAGAAACACAAAATGACCTCAATAAGACGACCTCAAAGGGACCAAACAACTACAAAAAGACACAAACACAAAATGAACCCAAAGAAACACAAAATTACATCAATAAGAGGACCTCAGAGGGACCCAATGACTACAATAAGACACAAACAACTGCAAGGAGACACAAAAAAAGTGACACAAAACTACCAGAAAGACACAAAATTACCTCAAAGAGTCAGATTTAACTCAAAGAAACGCAAATGACCTCAATAAGACAACCTCAAAGGGACCAAACGACTACAAAAAGACACTAACAACCGCAAGGAGACACAAAATGGCTACAAAGTGACAGAAAACAACCAAAATGGACACAAAATTACCTCAAAGATACACAAAATTACCTCCTATAAGACGACCTCAAAGGGACAAAATGACCAGAAAAAGACACAAACAACTACAAGGAGACACACAACGGCTACAAAGGGACACAAAACAACCAAAAGAGACACAAAATTACCTCAATACGACTACCTACTGGGCACAAGCCCAGGGGCCCAAAGTGTCAGGGGACCCCATGACCTTCACTTGTAAAATGACAAATGTCAAATGAACATGTGCAGACCAGAAAGAGGCTTAAAAATTACCACAAACTGACACAAAAAGTCCACAATGGAGATGCAAAAGTACTGTAAAGAGACACAAAATAACTACACAAATGGGCAACACAGCCACAAAGAGACACAAACAACTACAAGGAGACACAAAATGGCTACAAAGCAACACAAAACGATTAAAGAAGACACAAAATTACCTCAAAGAGACACAAAATTCCCTCAATAAGCCGACCTCAAAGGGACCAAATGACTTCAAAAAGACACAAACAACCACAAGGAGATACAAAAGTACAAAAGGGTGCATAACACCTACAAAGACATGCAAAAACAACCATAAAGTTTTATGTTTTGCTTCTAGGTGGTAGAGGCCCTTTGCATATCTGTGGCCCAGGGGCCCATTGTCTCAATCTGCCCATGGGTCTAAGTAATACGTGAGCTTTGATATCTTTTACACTGCTAGACCAATGGATAGGTGAATAAAATTTTAAGATAAGCTTCCAGTATAAGTTCTCAGCTGTGTTGCATGAGTTCAAATGGGGACACCTCTGTAAACAAAGTAAGTGAGCTTGTTTGGTATTGTGTTCTCATTTGCCCAATTAGACCAGCAACACTGTGCTCTCCCTAGGTGCTAACTCGCTAAATGGGAAATTACACCATAAAGATAAGGGAGTGTCGGAGAATGTTTAGGGTCTCAGAGTAGTGCTTTCAGCACGACTGCTCAACACAGCCTGAGTGGAATTAATGAACCCTCTGTGGCGGGTTCCTGATGCATTTTTAAACAGCTCCTTTTCATTCCCGCAATGACATTTTGATTGCATTTGTTTCAGCAATAACTGTATGAGAGCGAGTGAGGAAGACAGACACAGAGAGAGAGACTGAGAGAGAAGGGAGAGAGAGCACATCCCCTAAAAATAAATACATCACTGTTCCGCCAAAGTGACTCTGACATGGGTTGTACAGACAGATATCACATTTAATATGAGGACAGAAATAATGGGTTTTGTAGCAAACTGTAATTTGATAGCAACTGATCCTTAATACTTTGAGCGTGGTGTCGTGAATTCTAAGAGCTGATGCACATGCGGCCTCTAGCTAACACAAAATGAGTAAATCCTTTAATTTGAAGGAATTCCACTGCAAACATATGATGTGGAGATAAAACTGTTGGTTTTTGTGTGTCTGTGGGGGGTTGCCATGATCAATTTAATACTGTGCGTGAACTGATGTGTCACAGTTCTTTTTACTTTATCTCCTGAGATGTAGTCATAATATAGAGGTAGATTTGGAGCACATGTGAGGAGCAGGGCAAGTGAACACTTTAATGACTTATACAATTAGTAGCCTTAGTGAAAGTACATTTCCAGAATAATATTGCACTCTGTGAAAGGGTTGCCCTGATATTTGAATAGATGAGTGCCCTGAGAGAGAGATGGAGAGAGGGAAAGAGGGGAGGAGGGGGAGCTAAGGTCACTGATATTGCAAGGCACCATAGGATAATAAGCACCACAATCTCTGGTTACACATTGTTTTTAAATTCTTTTAATTGCATCTTCCCGGCTCTCATCAGGGGTGGCGACCCTAGAAGTGGGGTACGAGGTCATTCTCTAGCAGCAGCCTTTGAAGCCCAGGCGCCTACCTCTTTCTCCCTCTCCCCACCACTTTGTGTGGCCTTGAATTGCAAATTGTTTTAAAATACGCATAATGAGCACGGTGGCAAAAATGTTGAGGCTCTTTGTCTTTCCCTCACTCAGCCTTTAGCACAACTAAATGAGTTAAGATTGCTCTATTGAATTACAAACGATTATTTTACTTACTCCTACCCGGCGCATGCATAATGAAAGAGTGAAGATGATGGAGCAGGAGCTCCAGTGATTGTGACTGTGTGGACTGTGAACCAGAGGCATGTTCATCGAGATACAAATGACGATTTTAATGATGCTACCTGAGGTTATTGTTAAGTAAACTTTTCAGCGAATGTGTGCAATTATACACGGGAGGAAAGTTTTCATATTGGCAGATGATAAACTGTATAACTGCCGATCCCTTTGATAGTCAGCTCCCATGCATACAAATCCTTCGTCTTTGTTCTTAAAATACAGCCAGATTGGCTATCTTGGGTTCTGTGGCATATTGAGAAACAATATGTTTTACAAGCGTATTTAAGCTTGTTTAGACTAAAAAACAGCTCATACGTACAGTGTGCCATCGTATGCCACCAAAACAATCACATGTCTCAGTTCTGGACTAAATTATACAGAGCCATCAAATGATTTGCAACTGAAACTGTAAGCAGACACTCTCAGCAACACGTCAACATTATCACATTAGTCCATTTCCACAGGCATTAAAATTCCACAAACTACAGGTCAGGCCATCGATTTTAAAGTGATCTTTGCTTTCTCCCTCCTGTCTATGACAATACATGTTGTTCTTGTGTTATACATGTGCTTGTAAAAAAACAGCTAAATATCTCAGCACACCTCAATCAGAGAGCTCCTTGGGAGGGATCCACACCAGAAAAATACAGTGATTTAACAGCTGGCTGATGGACAAATTGTAAGCTACCAAGCTGTTAATCACCACCTTAATTCAAGTAGTTGCATGCAGCATCATTGACTGCTGTAAGGTAAGGTGTTGTGCAATATTAATTAGCAAATCCCAGAGTCCTTTGTTCCCAGTACATGATTTAAAGGAACATTTCGTAAGATTTAGGGGGATTTAGTGGAATCTAGCGGTGAGGACTGCATGTCGCAACCAGCTGAAATATTTCTCACTTAGAATTCCTTCAGTGTTCATTGTTCAAGAGGTTTTTACCACAAACCGAATTATCTGTAAAGGTCTCTTCCTGTCCAAAGCAAATGTACCAGGTGATTAAAACTGGTATGACAAAGCACTTTCATGTTACAAATCAGTGTTTCTTCAGCACTGTTGTAGACAGGCTGCTAGCCCTATGTGTGCTCACCTTTTTCTCCGATGACTTAAGGTCCAGACATTTAGGAGGTTTTTAGCTGGAGCCGAATTATAAGTAGAACTCTCTTTCTCTCCGAAACAAACAGATCGGGTGATTTAAACTGGTAAAAAAAAAACACAGTAGCAGACACAAAAACATGCACAGCCTGATCTAAAGCCAGTGTTTGGTGTCTATTCTAGGCTACTGTAGAAACACAGCAAGGACTTGCTCCCTATGTAGATTTACACTAAGATAAAGAAAACCCAATGATTCTTATGTTTAGGTGACTACACATTCAAGAAAATATACTTATGTTCAATTTCAATACACCCCCCTAACTCCTACACACTGGACCTTTAAAAAAGAAACAGAACAACACAGACTGAAGTTGACTCTAATCTCATTTACTGTGGAGTTTAATAAATCATGGGATTATTTTTGCTTCTTGTCCAAGATGAAGCTCGTAACATCAAGATGGAGTCCCACAGGGGTCTGCTTGTAAACATTTATAACAGTTTAAATTATAATGTGATGTGGTCATGTCTCCAGGAGTCTAACTGAACATAATGGAACTAATCATGCAGTCAAAACACTTAAAATCTTTTTGTCAAAGTCAGACTGTAGCAAACGCTCTTACAGACACATGTGATGCTCTGCCCCGGATACATTTTGCTCCACGATCACTTTATCGGGGTATCTGGAAAATGTGTGTACCAGCTGCCCCGCTGCGCAGTATGAAAATCCAATAAGAGGTGCCTTCAGTGCTAAACCAAACATTTCAATTCACCCAAACAAATCGCTCGAGTAATCACTCATTTACGAAGCTTGCAGATTTATCAATAACAGCCTAATACTGCTACACGAGCCAAGAGGTCAAACCTCTGTCACTGCAAGCTTATTGTCTCCTCTCCGATTTCTTAAATCTAGACTCGCATTGTCCCTGCCGTTATCAATAACTGACTCGACACTCCCTTTGACACCTACACAGTGGACAAGATGGCTACACGCCATTCTGAGAAGCGATTAAGCTCGTCTTTGGGAGAGCCGCGGTGACATCATTGGTGGTTCAAAAGCCGCCTCTAAACTCAAAAAGAGCATTAGAATGCATTTCATGCTCGGCTCACTGAAAAGTGCAGAGCTGAAATTTACACCTTATTTGATGTCCGTCTCCCTGCTGTTAATTGGTAAAAGGATCCCTGACCCTTTTGATCTCCTCCACAATCCCCTAAATGCCCAAGTCTGCTAAACTGTTCGGCAGGAGATATACCCTGCAGTTGCCCAGCAATGTAAAGACTCTCTCACTCTTCCACTGCCCCCCCTTGCTTTTTTTTTTTTCTTACTCCATCCTTTTCGGCTTTCTTGCCTTTGGTTTACGTCCAGGCTGTGGAGAAATAAGAGATGACAGTTGTTACAGATATGCCAGTTTAATTACTTGTCAGCTTATAGCCCATATCTCTGCTGCCCAACGCTGAAGCTTAACTTTTTCTAGTAGCTTAAAGCATGACCAGCCTCCAGTGCTTTAGTATTTAGCCATAAAACCCAGGAAATCTGAAAGATAAAAAAACCACGAGCAGCTTTTCTAATTTTATGGGGGAAGAGTGGGCAGTTTTCTGTCACTGTTGGAATTGGCTTTCTCTCTCTGTTCCCCTCTGTGCAATGGTGACAGAAGAAGAGGGGCAAAAAGAGAGAATCTTGTAGAGAATGAAATTACATCACATGAAGGGGTGCATTGGTGTAGGATAAGCAGAACGTTTCTTATGGCTTGTGTGCCACTGTTGACACTTTTAAGTCGGTTTGCAAATTGATAGATGTGCTCGAGCCTTCTTATTTTTTTCTTTTGGAGGAGGGCCATCCCAGACTTTCAAATCCAGTTAAGGGTAGTTGGAAACACAGCTGCTTATTTTGCAAGCTTCCCGACTTTGGCCATGGTGCCTGTAGGTGGCTGGTATCTGCAGGTGTATACAGAGCACACTTATGAAATTTAACACCTCACGGGTTTATTGAATATGGGGATTTAAACAGGTTACAATAACTGTGATAGACTTTACAATAGTGGAAAAAAGGTGTATATACCGAAGGACTCAAATGTGAGTTATGACTGGAAATGATCATAGATGCTTAGATGTTGATGTTATGGAAATATTTGCTGTCATCATATTTAATTAACTTATTAACAGCATCAATGCAGTGATTGCACCGTAGATTGAATTATGATACATGTGCTGGAAAGCAAAGCCAATTGATGTAAGAAATTCAATCAGCAGCTCTCTTGAATGTCATACACGGAGCTTCATTATTCATATCCAGACCTCAGGAAGAAGCAGTGTGATTCCTTTACTTACTCATCACACATTCAACAAACCTCACTACCTTAGCAGTTGATCCTATTAGTGCATCATCTTGTTTTTCTCCCTGTCTTTGCAGCAGCAATTTAACTGTACACTGCCTAAAACCATATTAGAAAACATATCATCAAATACAATCCAAAGCCTGTTTGTATTTAAATAAATGTAATACAATGCGAGCAACCTACACATGTAAGTCTTTACAATTTGTATGGCTAAGAATGGTGTAATTGGCCAACAATGTTGTACATTTGCTTTGGATGTCATTTTGTTACACATTAAGGCAGCGCGGCCACCAGTTCGAGGGTATTTTTGCAGGAAATGGAATACAATTTTACAGAGCCACACGGGGACAGGGATGGATGGCAGCGAGCAAAAAAGAGCAGCAGAGTTTTGGACACACGCCTGCTTAGGGCCCATTGTTCAGGGTTCCCTCAGTGTTTATCCCTGGCTTTGTCTCCCACCATGATACATACTTTTCATTGAAGCAAAACAGATTATTTGTTACCATAGTTTCACCATTGCTTAGTTTTACAGCAAAGCATAATAGGTTTAAAGCGGGTGGGGGGGTTTGAATAAAAAGGCTCCTTCTGGAATAGGAGAAAAAAAATAAAATAACAGATTACCTGTTCTTTTCATCACTGATGATCACATTGTTAGAGCCTGGCTGAAGCTTTGTGTTTCCAATTTCTCAGGAATCTGAGCACTTTTTAGAGCACATGTCCATGATATAAATTTGCTGCAGGGTATAAAAAAGGTTGGATGCAAAGGATATGTTGCACCAACACACTTCTTATGTGAATTGTGCAATACTTTACATTGATCTCTTTATTATAATGGTCATTATTGCTTCCATTGTCATTTCAAAGTGTATGTAATATCATCATCTACGTGGAATATTTTTCATACCGCACCTCTATAACAGCAAACAACAGAGAGTTGGAATTAGCATGTAGGAAAATGCTGCAATGAGCATTTTTTAAAAATGAAATATGTAAGTAATGAACAGCTCATTGGACTATGTGTCTTGACCAGAATCTACCAAGTACAATCCCTTCCACTGTCCTACAAACACCCCCGTCAGACTGTATGTATTACACTGTCACATAAAAGCGTATTGTCACATTACCCCCATGCTTCATTCTACCTCCGCTGTGCTGTAGCTACTTCGGTGTTAGCCTACAAATCGTGCTGATGATCATCCTGCATCGCTGAGCAGTAAGGTTTTTATACATAGTAGTAATGGTATTATTTTATGGCCATCATTTCAATGGGTTTTAGAATGGATCATAAAGCAAAACAGTTTGCAGTTCTCTTGCAGACCCCTCCGCCTCGTAATGAAAAGCCAAGATCAGCTGACTGCTAACTCTATTTACAAGCTCACATAATTCCATTGTGGCAGCGCTATCAGAGTAAATACGCTTAGCCCAGTGATGCATACCCCCGTAGAAAATGAAAGCAAGATGAGATAGAGGTCACATGACTGCAGAAACACCTTTTAAAACACTTAATGTGCCTTAGCTGATGTCCGAAGCATGTAGGTTATTACCACAGTTGTGTGAAAGCTAATTAATGGATAATTTGAATGATATCCAAGACGCCTGGCTCGCACAGTCGGTGGCTTTGACCTTCGCAAACCTGATCATTTCTCACCCAGAGCCCTTTTTTTTTTTCTTTTTTTTTTGCCAAGGCAGGCCATCATCAGTATGATGTCTGCTTATTTTGTGTGATCAGACTTAAATTGAAATTCTGCCTTGAAGGGCGATATTAAAAGGGGTAGTCATCTGTGAAGATTGGTAAACTATAAGTCTCATATCACAATTGAATGTTAAGGCTTTATCATTCCTCACATATTTCATAAAAATGAGGATGCTTCAAGACAAAAAAAAGAAACATTATTACCCCTGAATACTGACAACTTGCTTCAGCCATTCATTGAATTCTACATCTAGAGGTAGTCTTTTAAAAATGTAATTTCTGAACCAATGTGGTGTTGCATTTAATGAACGTCAGTGCAAACACAGTAGAGCCTGTGCTAATAAATCTAATGGAGATATAAGAAAGACTGTATCCAGTAAATTGAGACTGGAGCACACATTTCAGGGATTTTCTTTCCAGTGAGTGAGCGAGTGAGTGAGGGGAGGAGGGTGGCGGTAAGGGAATATCTTTTAATATCGCTTCAAGCAAAGATATCCCATTTAGACATCGTTCAAACAGTTATTAACAGTATTGATTTATGTTTGAGTGATTGGAAGCCAGGGGAGGGAGATGAAGTCAACCGTCATGACCTCTCGCCTGGGGACGGAAACTGCCTGACACAGATCACGGCTGTCTCACATGTGAAACTGCTCCTGCTCCTGTGACATCTTAGATTACTGGATACGGGCTACAGTGTGATAAACTCTGTGTATGATATTGAACTCGTCTTTACACTGCTTTCAAAACACATTGCTCTTTGTTGAAATATATCTGCTGTCACTGCACTCACACGGGCATTTTCTGAGACAAAGGGAGATGGGTGTTTTGTCTGACAACTAGAACGAGGACATATTCAAAAATGCTTTTGTTTCTGTTCGTCTGATATGTTGTATGATTCACGCTGTGAGCAAGATTTTTAATTAAAACGTCTTTGCGAAGTTGGCCGCGTGTGATTTCAAGTTGACATTGGTGGAATAATAATCCACTGAATAGTTGTTTTGGTGCAACAATATGCTGAATATGAGGTTTAGGAACACGGTCTGTGCCAAGTGATGATGATAATCTCCTCTAATGTATATAGCGATGACAACATTCATATGCAGTGCTGTAGGCAGTTACGACGTGAGGAATTAATTGGACATCAGCTCATTGTTTTCTCTTTACTTAAATAGCTGAAACAGACAGCTGACAGTATGCTTATTTAACAGCAAATTCAATATCTTTTTTGGCATTTTCCCCATCTCTCCTTTTTTTGGTCTATATCCCATTAACTCAACTGGAGGAGCTTAGCATACCAAATCTGTTCTTAATTATTTCTTATAAATTCCTCAGAACCTCCCCCGGATTTGTAGTCTTGCCCACCCAAAATATGTGTGGAGTTGGCTGCAAAAAAAAAAAAAAAAACAGCACAATAGAAGATCATCCATTTCAAAGGCGAAACTGAGCTGTTAGAGATCATAAAACATTAGTGCGGCATGTCATTAGGTTATTACAGGCTTATCCAGTAATTATATTAAGTACATTACCATGCAACCATTTAAAGAAAGAGACCAGTTTCCAGAAATAGGATTTTACAGCCCTCTCATGACTTGCCCTCAGCAACCAGCCACAGGACAAAATGTCAATTAAGTGGCTGCTGAACTAGATGGAGTTTGTGACCAAAGAGTTTTAAAGGGGTTTCCTTGTCTTAGAGCAGGAGCTTTGGAAATGTGCACTCCTAATAAATACTACCCAAAAATCCATTCTGCTGTCAATGTTTGACAAAACCCTTTCGTCGTTAAGTCAGACGTGATTGTTTGCGTGGATTTAAAGGCGCCTATAGGATCACTTGTCTTGGTATATGAATGAGAAGTCTACCCTCTACTACTTGTATTCATTGTCTTTCATTGCTACATGAGAATTGTGTATCACTTACCTGAGCTGGAACAACGGTAAAAATTAACTGATGTTTACATTTGTTAAAGGAATACAAATGCAGTACAACTAATTGGCAGTTGTTGTTCCAGACTGAAATAGCTTGTTCCTTTCCATCTCTGAATAAGTGCCGTTTCAGGCAGCCGTCTGCGCCCTCCACAAGTTATTGAGCCTCGCTGATTGAAAAAAAGTTTCTTTTAAGAAATCAAACCCAGCAAGGAATTCTCCACGGTCGAAAGGTTAAGCTTTTGATCCGAGCACAGAGATGCTATGAGGGAGAGAGAGAGAGAGAGGGGGAGAAAAAAAATAAATATTGTTAAATGAATACATGTTTGCATTCAACCTTACCTTTCTGTGGAGCACACGCCCTTTGAAGTCTTGTTTGTTCGGAAACACTCCCATCTCATTGAGTCCAGGAAATTCCCCCACCGGTACTAGCGCCTAGATTAGAGGTAGTAATCCAAACTAACCCCAGAAATTCAAAGAACAGGCTCAAAACTAATATTTGAGCTCATGTCTCACAAGCGAGCCTATTGTTAGTTTGTGACTCATAAAAAACGTGTGCTGTCATCTTGAATCTGCTTATGATAGATGGAGTGATTTAAGCATAAGCGCTGATCTTTTACAAACATGGCGAACGCTGCCTCAAAGAAGTCTCATGTAATGCTCAACATGACTGCGGCTGTGTGTTTTGGCTAGCGGTGATGCTCGGTGTACGGTTTTAATAATGCGCTTATTTATATGTTTAACCTCACATGAACAATACACACACGTATTCAGTACGTGTACTCACAGACCACACAGTTCTTCCTGTATGTGTGTGCCTGTCTGTGTGTGTGTGTGTCACATGGCTGGCCTCAGTTTCAGGGTCGGGGAGGAGAGAGGAGAGGGAGCTCACATTCTGCCGGAGCCCGCAGAAGATGATTCCAGATGATTCCTCGGCACGCCGCTGTCAGAGGAGGCCATGATGAATGAAAGGGCTCCGGTGGGCCTCACTGTTTATTTAGACCTCTTGTTTCTGACACAGTTCCCGCACAAAGAACCAGCGCTGAAGTGTCCCAGTATTAAAACATAACCTTACCAGACTACAATCAGCCACCAGGGGCTTTGGCTCCCCCCTTTTTCCTAATCCTGCAGAAAAGCCTGATTGTTCTCCATTGTGGAATTTGGGACTGAGACCTGTTCAGGACCAGCAGCGAGGGGCAGCCGACTGTGCAAGGCTTTCCAGTACATTAGGAGTATATGAAAGAGCAACTGACCAGGCTTAGATTGATATGGCTGTGTCTGCACAGGACAACATATGGGAAAGCAGTAATCCTCTCTCTGAGCTGGAACTGTGGGTATTTTTCTTGGGGATTTGAGTATACGAGAGACAAATATGGATGGCCCCGCAGTCCTGGAAATGGTGCAGACAGCTGCTGGTACTTTGTGGATGTGTGTCCCGATAAATAATTGTTTCCTATCTGTCATAGCCTCCTTTCACGTCCTCGCCGGCTGAGAACTGTATAAAAAATACCCCCTTTCAAATCACAGTGCACTTGTAACACTTTTTCTCTGTATGTAGCACGCATGTAAAACATTGCTTCTCTCCCTTATAGGCATAATATATTGCTGTTTTCCTCTTTGTAAGCGGCATGCACATTTATAGCAGTTTTCTTTTCCTAGTGCGCCATTTCAGGTTCATGTTGTCATGGCGCCCTCTAAGCATATGTCAAACCTTAAATGTTTCATTGTCTGCTGAGATCATGACAAATCAACATTTTGGAGTGGCACTGGAATGGAGCACAAAGTAAACAACACATCCATTCAAGATCACCACCATGCTAAAAGCGACTTAACGTGAGATACACATGCTGTGCCTTAAGATATTGAGTTTGTGCTTTGTTTTCACTCCAAAAAATCACAAATGCGATGCAGATAGATGGGAGGACTGCCGATTCTGTCTGCGAGGAAAAACAACTGCAAAGGGATGTGATGCAACACAGTGTGTTTTAAACGCTTCAAAGACGCCTTTCATTGAAAAAAGGTTTTGTTGACAAGCTCCGTTCCCTCACAGAATAAATGATGAGGAATGGCAAAAAAAAAAATACGATCAACTAACTATGAATATGCATATTCGAGCAGCCAGAATATGACTCCAAATCTCTTTTCATGGGGGGGAAATGTGCACATCTCTCTCCCATTTATTAATTCCAAATCCTATTCATGGCAGAAGAATGGAGGTGAGCATAATTGTGTATTTTGTTAAATGTGATCAAATTAAACTGGAAGCGGAATGAATTCTGTGTATTTGTATGCTAGTTTTTTTTGTTTTTTTTTCAGAAGTGGTGTCCTGGTTTTAAATCCCCAAGTCTCAAGTGGGCACATCACAAAACCAACACAGTTTGGCAGCAAGCTGGCAGTCTTTGCTCGTATGAGGCCCAGAATTTAATGAGCATGAATAATGAATACTACTCAACATGCTGGTGACTGAGTAGGCTGCCAGTTATTAGGTCAATGAAGGCGTTGTTTAGCAGGGAACACTCACTGTCTCACTGAATGACGGACTCCCACCATCCGCCGATCCTACACACTGGAAATAACTTTTCTAACGCGGCAAATCAGCAGATGGCGACAGACACGTCATACCGAATTTCATCTGAATCCTGTCCATGATCGCTGTAATGGTATGCGCTGTGGATTGATATCGTTTGTACTCAAATTTTCTCAGCATTTTAAGTATGTAACAAGCTGAATTTAATAAAGAACTATCTTCTGACAAGCTGTACAGATGCCTGCACTTTAGCTCAAATGGCAGTTTTCCAGCTTTGCTATTTAAATGATTGCCTCATTCTGCACATCTTTATGGATTAGACTATTAGATTTTTTTGCAGTGAAATAATGTTTTATTTCAGGTTCAGTGCTGCTCCAACTGTGCTGTCTTGCCCCTCTCAAAAAACATAAGTCCACCCTCTGTCTGTTGCTGCAGCGATAAGTGTGTTATATGACTTGTAAAGTACACGTTACCTAGAACAACCTGGTAAATACCAAATTCCAATGCAGGGAGGTGCTTTCTTTGCCCTGAAGCTACAACTCCCATGCAATAGATGCCATGCTACTTGCAGAGGATTTAAAGGATAAAAAGGAGTGGGGTGAGAGCGAGAGAGAAATACAGTCGAGAGAGAGAGAGAGAAAGAGAGCATCCAGCGGCAGCAGAGTGGCAAGTGCTACAGCATGCAGATCAAATGTTCCAAATCTGTCAATCAAAACAGCTGTCATTTCAACAACCGCGGCATCGAACAATCTGATGATTAATTATTGACAACCTCCGTCTTTGTTGCCTTCTCACACCTTCTCTCCCTCTGTCTGTCTCAGTGTCTGTCCCTTCCCTCACTCCTTTTCTTTCCCAAAGATTAGACACAGGCTCCAACATGAAAGCTGCCGACCTGTGTTTGGGTCTGTCACAAGTGATTTCGCTGCTGGTGCCATGCCTCCCCCCTCTTTATCAGGGTATCCTCTCTCTCTCTCTCTCTCTCTCTCTCTCTCTCTCTCTCTCTCTCTCTCTCTCTCTCTCTCTCTCTCTCTCTCNATCTCCACTCATCCGCCTGCTCAACCCCAGTGTCGATTCTATCCAACCCAGCTTCATGTCAGAGAAAAGCAGGAGTAAGACCCCTCGCTGTTTAACACTCCAGAAGTTAACCGGGGTCTCTCTCCCTCCTCCTCCTCCCTCCTTCCTCTCGCTGCCTCCCTCCAGAAAGACACCTTATTTTCTCCAGGGGAAAGAAAAAGAAGGTTTTTTTGACACATTTAAAGAAAGGTAAATTGTTTTTAGTACAAGCACTTAAATCTACTGTGTCATCCCTGTTTGTTAGCCAATCTGAGACATATTCAAAGTCACATTCTGTTCATCTTAATTGGTTTTGAAGTCACATAAAGTAAAGTATCATTTCTGAGATTTACACAACTTTAGACACTGATGGTTAGTAGAGAAAGAAGTACTTAACTTACTTTACTTAGGTAAAACTAGCAATAATACAGTGTAAAATACTGTGTTACAAGTAAATGTCCTATATTCAAAATTTTACTCAGAAGTACTCAAAAGTTTTGACTCAAAAAGACACTCTCTCAGTGCCTCACTCATACTTTCCCCACAAAACAAGGGCAGGTAGGAACCAATTAGCTCATTACCAAGGGAACACAATGACTCCACTTAAACATCGCACATAAAAATACACATGAAACAATATACAAAGTACAATAAATGACAATGAAATAAAAATTTACCAGTAACTCAATAATGCTGAATCTATTACTACTTAAATATAAATAATGCACCAATTCATAAATAACACAGTAACGTAAGTAATAAAAATAACCCAAAAATTTAATGTTACAGTAGCAAAGGAAATAGTACTCATACTGTAGAGAGCCACATTTCAGAATAATGTAAGTTATATAATTGGATTAATTATCAATGTAGTCATGTGTTCATCACTTTATTGTTGCAGGGGGATGCTCATTTTAATTGCTTTATATAATGTTGGGTAGTTTAAATAATACAGTATAATGTATTAGTTAATTTATATTTAGCAGCAATAATCTGACTCTGCAAATTGAGTGTGCAGTGCAATAAAAAAAATTGCTTTATGAGCTTGGGAAATATAGAGAAGTAGAAGTACAAAGTAGCATTAAATGAAAGTACTCTATAGTACAAGTACTTAAGTAAATGTTGCTGATGATGGTATATATATATATATATATGTATATATGTCAAATGGTAAATGGACTGCATTTATATAGTGCTTTTCTAGTCTTAGCAACCACTTAAACACATGCAGCATTCACTTATATACACACACACACACATTCAGACAATGGTGGTCGAGGCTACCATACGAGGTGGGGAAAACACAATACAGCATAGTATCACAATATTTTTGTGTGGCAATATTGTTTCGTCACAAAGTTTTCCTCTGGGGACATAATTTACAGTTGAAAACGGCAATAAATCGCAATCAGTTTTATCGCAATACTCAGCATATCCCAACATATTTTAAATCGCAATAATATTGTATAGTGACTTAAGTATTGTGATAATATTGTATTGTGGATCCTCTGGTGATTCCCAACCCTAATACAAAGTGCCACCAGCTCATCTGATCAGATTAGTGTTGTTTATTAAATAGCGATGATGTGAAGGTGATGAAGGAGACTCCGCCGACACCGTCTTGCTTGTATATAGAAACGTGTATTACAAGAAGTACAGCATCAAATCAAGCACCTAGGATTGCCTGAGAGAGGGTTTGAAGCCAATATGAACTGCTCTGAATAACAGCTCCAACTACCCTGCCTATATAGGTTGGTTGTTTTTGTGAACTTTCAGACAAAATGAGACAGGTGACAGAGAGACAATCTAGATGGAATCCAACCTTTCAACCTAGTTTATCAATCCTTGACCTGGGCCATAATAAAGTCTTGACCTGGGCCATAATAAAGTCTTGACCTGGGCCCCTAACTGATCATAACAGACCCAGGACATCAAATAATATGGCACATCAGATACTACATATTAGCATTCATACTCACTCGCACACCTGCAACAGCAACCAACCAAACAGCAATTTGGGGTTCACAATCTTGCCTGAGACCACTTCAACATGTAGACTGCAGGGGCAGTTTACTGATTGGTTGATGACTGCTCCTGAGCCACAGCCACCCCAGTATATACACTGTATATGATCTGTGTAATTCCAAGTGTAAAAGTGGATGTGGACATGTGTGTACTGACTGCTGCAAAACACCTTAACTTCAAGGAACAGCGACCTAAAAATAAGGTAACAAGAGAATTCATCCCATTGGAGTTTTAAGACCATCAATGTCTATGACAACTCTGTTGACAAGGGAAGAATTTATCCTACTACTTTATATCCACCCTGTACGCAAACATGAGACAACTCCAGTAGTGTAATGTATCTAAGAAAGTATTATGCTTCAGTTCAATTTTAAGGCACTTGTATTTTAGTTAAGTATTACCATTACAAGGTGTGCTATGATAGAAAAAGAAAAGGCAGCTTGTGCTTCACATTTCACAGAGAGATACTGAACTTTTTCCTCAAATACATTTATTTCACAGCTCTGGTTACTATTTTGTATAGTAAGATTGTATAAAGACATGTTACTGTATGTGCAGTTGTTATAATACACACGACCATCTACCACAATAAAATATAAGTTACACATTCAAGCTTTAGTTGAGAGCACTTTCACATTTGATACTTAAAGTACATTTTAATAATATCACTTCTGTACTTTTATTCAGGTAGACTGTGGAACGCAGGAGTATTGTGACTTTTACTTAAGTACAGGATCTGAACACTACTCCCACTAAGAGGAGGGAATTTTGCCAAGTGTGAGGTGGTTAAAAACAGGATCATGTTGTTGTTAGTTGTTGTTGTAGTACTTCATAAAAAAAAAGTCATCTGCATTGCTGGGGCTGCCATGTCTCTCACTGTCAGACGACATCCTGTCACAAACACAACGCTGTGGGCCCCGGTGCATCCCATCCAGGTATCAGCCCCTTTCCCTGTCTCAGGCCATATGTTTCTGCTATTTCTGTCAGTAAAATCCCATTTACAACAACCACTGCTGGTTGTTTACAGAAGTTTAAGCTCCTCTGATACATTCCTGCTTATGTTTGCATGCTTTTTAGCCCCATAGATAATACATGAGCTTGCTCGCTTGTTTTTTAACGAAGGGGAGATGCTGCCATATGCATGGAGGAATAAACGAAGACCTAAACTGACAGCACCATCTGCCAAACACAGTTGACGTCAAGAGAATGGCCCCCGCTCAACATTTTGCCCGGCTCTCAGGAGGATGCCACATTGTCATCAGTGCTAATACTAAATATTAATAATTTGTTGACCCCAAAGTGTTTAGAAATCACTGATGCAGACACATATTGCCCTTCTGAATGGCATATGCAGATGTCAGGTGAGCACCACCGGACTGTGCTGTTCAGTGTGTGTGTATGTGTGTGTGCGAGCGAGCGCGTGGTGTTTTCCAGGAGCTCAGAGACTAGACAACTTCCACCAGGACTGTCATGAATATTACATCGTTCCACATACCCACATAGCTCCTCCTCTCTCTCACCCTCTCTCCCTCACACACACACACACACACACACACACACACACACACACACATGTCGAAGAGACAGGCTTAAGGTGCCGCAATAAACCATTTATCGCAGCTAAATGAGTCTCTAACAACAACAACAACAATTTAATTTATACCAATTTATGCCGGTGAGAAAGTCATTAAAAATAATAATACAACACTTCATTTTGTATATAATTATCTATGTATGTGCAGTAATACATATATGAATTGTGTTGATTACCATCCCATAGTCTCTCTTAATGCAAAATTGAAGCTGGACCATTTTTAAGTTAGGTATGGATGCTACTTCAGGGAGTGGATTTTGCAATATAACCAAAAAAGGATCAAAATTCCTTTAATTTAATCACTGAATTTGACTTGATTGGTGCAAGAAGACACTTTAAATATTACTGTAGGTGAATTAAAGGCCTAATAAAGTCAAGTTATTGCCTTCCCATTGAATAATAACCACATGACTGCTCTTCTGCAAAGCACTTAACTTTGCTGACCTTAAAAGTAATTTGTGGTTGTTTGTAATTCTGTAAAAGTTGCACCTGCACATCAATCTGGAGGTAGGGTTAATTCTTTAAATTCAAATGATAATAATAAGTCATTGCAAATGGAAATGCTTCTGTGCTGTATCGGCCCCAGATTAAAAAAGCAGTGACATCGGTAATGATTCCTGATGGACTTCTCAGACCTGACATGTCTCTCCAGACACTAGATGCATTTCACCTTGGCATCTGCTGTGATCGCTTCTGTTTTCCTCCCATACGTCTTTATTAGTTCGTAACTGATGGGGACACCGCGGGATGTCACTTGATGAGAGGCACCATGTCGGTGAGACTGATTTATTCCCAGCATTTGCTCTGCGGTCGTGCCAACTGACCCAGTCCACCCCGCTCCCCACGCCAGCCCTCCACACACTCAGACCCCAACATCTTGGACAGCTCTGCTTACCCTCAGAATAGGACCCATCCCACCAAGGTGCGGTAACTTTATATGTAAAACATCCCGCGAGTCATTTCACAGATATCCGATTGAATTTCGCCTGAGATGCGAGATGGTGATGCAATGAGTGGTTCTGCATGCCGTCAGCATAAGGCGCTTTCTGCTGACGTTTTGACCATGAGTTATAGCAGTACGAACAAGCAGACACTTTTGCCTTAATCCTCAGATCACAAGTCGGTTCATATGGACAGCGGGTTTCAGATGTTTGACAGAATCTAGTGGATGGCGAGGCTACCATATTTGGGATAATGTGGAGTGGACGGCTAGCATCAGGCTTGGATCATGTTGCTAAGTGCTGTTTTCGCCTTTGAACAGCGACAGTAAACCAGGCTTGTAAAACAGCAAACCAGATATTCTTTCTAAGTGACAGAAGGCGCTGGAGTAAAAGATCCCTCCATGTTTTATTTTGGTTGTTTAATTTATGTATCTATATTTTAATTTCATTATCATATTTTTAGCTATTGAAATCCTGCACATCCTTATAAAGGGGCCACTGTTATTCTATCACAATTATATATTGTTTCTTAAGCATTAACAGACTAATTACACTTTGAATGTGTAGACTGTTGGTCCCACCATCAACTGTTACTGACCAGAATTATGTTTAGAAGTTTTAACAAATAGGGGATTCAGCATCCACCACATGTGATGTAGCAATTTATATGATGTTTTTCACTTCAGGCTCATTTCAGTGAGGGTATCAGTGCCATACAAGCATCGGTAGATGAGTTCAGTTTGGCAGGAAACCTTGGCTGTCACCGTTCAGGAAGCAACAGCTCTATTACCCAGCTAACATAAGAGTTCTGGGCGTTTATACAGTCCCCCCCATTGATTGCAGCGAGTCACAGGGCTGAAATGCATTTGTTGGCAGGCAGCAGTGGTAGACACAAAAGCATGGGTGGGTGTCAGCTTTTAATTGTAACTGTCTTGCAGAATGGGTGTTGTTTTAATATCCTGTATAGATTTTTATGTAATACACTTACTTGTGCAAGGCAGCCCCGAGCAAGAATCAATTCAGCCCAAAGGATCCCGCCCCCCTACCCTTTTGTTAAAAGCCAATCTTGTTTTAATGATGCATGAAGAAATATTCAAGCATTGACATTTCACTGTCAGGTTTCTTTAGAAAAATCAATTAAGATAATACAGCTTTGACCCAGTTATCCAGTTAATGCTTATTAGGGATGTAATATGATTTACTGTCAGCATTTATAATTCTTTGCATCTCATCCCATTAGCCCTGTGACTGTTTCATAGAGCGCCTTACAACGGTCACTTCTAGGAAACTACAGTCGCTAGGAGCTGATAAAATGGAGTGGAAAGGAGTAATGACATTGATTGGGATTGGTGGGCAGGTTAAATGCGAGCCCCTGAGGCATTCTCTCTCTCCCTCTCTCTCTCTCTCTCTCTCCAGCTTTCACTCTGCCTGTCTCTCTCTGTCTTTTCTTTTTCCACCAACCAGAACGTGATGGAGTGCCAAATACTGCCCAGCTGCAAAATTACACATTTGTCAGTATCACAGGAATCCAACAGGGACATTTATTGTCATTTATCTGAGTTACCTTAATTATCTGTGTTGGCTACCTGTCATGACGAGATATTTAACTCTGGGAATTTATTAGATATAGTACATCTTTCCCCAACTGTCCCTGACTCTATGTGTCACAGAGTCACTTTTACTGATTGTACAAATCACAAAAGTTATTATCATCCAAAGAGTTTTGTCTGTAAAGTTGGATTACCCGATTACTTTAGGTATTTTAGTATTTTCATTTTCTGGTTTATACTTCTACTCTACAACAACTATTTGATAATTTTACATACTAATTACTTTGAAGATGCTGATTAATAACACAAATTACAATCAACAAATACATTATAATGTAATATTAAAGAATAAGACTAATCTTTGTTGATCCCCTTGGGGCAAATTTACAAGTTACCCAGCAGATAAAGTTCACAAAGTACTTCAAATAAGCCCCACCTGTACCAGCTGCAGCATTAAAGTGATGTACACATTAATGCATCAATAATTATAATCCAATAATATGAAACACTATTCTGAAACGAGCCACTCTGATAGGGAGAACTTGTACTTTTAGTACTTAAAGAATGTTTTGATACCAGTGCTTTTTCACTTTTACTTCCTTGATAATTCTGTCACTTTCTGACCTCAGCCCTTTTGGTTTGAACATTTTTTCCCACATGTCAACCTATATGAGAGAGTGTTAGAGCATGGTTTGATTTGCCACAATGACCAACCAGTCAGTTGACAGGGGCCGTCAGAGTTTACCCACATTGGCTGATCACCAAGCCTACAGACACCAATAT
The DNA here is from genome assembly GCF_006386435.1 of Epinephelus moara. Taxonomy (NCBI): domain Eukaryota; kingdom Metazoa; phylum Chordata; class Actinopteri; order Perciformes; family Serranidae; genus Epinephelus; species Epinephelus moara. The sequence goes on along the minus strand of NC_065511.1, from coordinate 17,790,772 downwards.
CATCTTTAAAAATAAACATAACAGTATGGCTTTTTGATCGTTGGACAGCGAGCGAACAAGGTTATCCACAATTTGCAGGGTTTTCCAAAAACAAACAAACAAAAAAAACAATGTATAGACTCATACAGAACTAATTCCTCTCAATCATCACTTATGACCCCACTAGAGGTGTGTGGTGGGATATTTATCTGCGCCTCTGCCTGTATGTTCTATTATCTATGTTTATGGGCGTGTACCCCGGCAGCCTTCAGGTGAGGTCGGGGCTTTATAAAAAGGTAGCAAGTAGTTACCGGGCTGTAAGCAGTGAGCACTGAGAGACACAGCACTGAAAAAATGGTTTAAAAAAAAGTAAAGCGGGGCAAAACACCAAAAAAGAGTAGTGGGGTTAGCTTTAACTTTCACTTTCGCTGACAAGAGCATTTGCAAAGAGTAACTGGCAATCCTGCATAGTATACCTTTAAATCCTAAGTTGCAAAAATGCAATGTTTTTTTTTTTTTTTTTGCTTTTTCAATATGTCATAGGGAAGACACATGTTTACATCTCCTAAAGTTCCCAAGTTGTGCCCACGATTGCCCAAGCAACAACAGACTTCTGAGTGTCTAGTAGGAAGGTCAGTCTAAAGGCCTCTACACATGATCAGCTGTAAAACCGCTTTGCGCCGGCTGTCCTATTGTTTGTCTATGGAGAGGGCGGCAACGCCTGACAAAGCGGCACCGCTTAACACATCAGTCCTAAATGTTGTCTGTAATTTTCTGCTTCACCTCAAACATTACCTTACTTTTCCCATACAGTATGTTTGTCATCAACTGACTGAAAAACAAAAATGAACATGAACTTACATAGGAAAGCCCAAGTCAGAAAAACATGTAGTAACAAGCCAAATGAAGATGTAAGGTCTTTACTTGTTATTTTAAAGTCACTGGTTAAGGGCTGTTGATGCTTTGCTCATCTCAGGTCAGATGAAATGCCCCTTAAGTTACATTTAGCAGGACTACTTGTAACAGAGAATGTCTGCATTGTGTTACTGTTATTTTTACATTAGAAGATCCGAGTCCACCGGTGTCAAAGACTAACATTCAGCTTTAGTTTATCAGCTAAGCAGTCACAAACCTTGTGAGGAAGCGCTGTACTGTATTTCAGAGATACAATCTTACATGCAAAGAACTGATGTCAAACTGAAACAGGATACACGAGTACAATCATCCACCAACTGAACAAAAAACTTTCATCCAAACACGAAATTATGCACGGAACAGAAATAAAAAGTACATTAGCACTGCTGCGCACAGCGGGAACACAAAGCACCGAGTCCCGCGGGGCACTGTCGAAGATCACTGATGTCTCCATAACAGAAAATGTTAAACCTGTTTTACATTGTTAAATGCTTTTTTTCCTGGCTTGAAGTGCCGACATTCTGTGTTGTAAGAACTAATTGTCGTGTTGGAAGGAGGAAGTCAGGCTTTGAGTCACTGTTTCTGAACTCAGTTCAACTTTATGGCATTTCAAAGCTGTCAGCGGCAAGCCTGGGGTAGTGCGACGTCACTGCGCTCAACATTAAAGGAATGGCATTGCTCTGACATCTGGGGCTGCTGGGAGAGAAAATATTTACTGTGCTGGAATTCATTCACCAGGTTTATCTTTCCTCATTATTATTAATACATTTCCAATTAATTGCATATTTTGAAAATGAATATATTGGAGATGTATATCTATATTTCATGTGTTTGCATGCAAAAAAAAAAAACAAGTGTGCATCGGTGAATGGTGCAGCCTTTATCTTTATGTGCACGAACGTAAGTGCATGCCAAACTGTGTGTATCTACTGTACCAAAGTGTGTGAGTGTCCACAGTGTGGCTGTTCTTTGTGCTCTTTAATGTAGTACAGCTAATGCCTGTACTGCCTGGTGCCTGCTATCATCTGTCTTAAGGTCAGGGGTTAAGTGTCAGAAAAAGTGACACTGTCTTACTCTGCCCTTTAAAAATATTCTGAGCAAAGGAGGAAACACTAAATGAGGGCTGCTTCCTGTCAGTGTAAAATTAAAATGTGCCTCAGAGGAATCTTAATTTAATGCAATTTTGTGAAGGCGATGCTACAATCAAAAAGAATGAACCTGGTGTTTTGCCTTTTATAATATGTGTTTAAACCTTTATATATTGCCGCTGTATGTCACAAAACAATTTATTTTGTTGATATGAAGGACATATATACAGCAGAGGATTGTATATCCTACAAAGCTGCTGCTAATTGTGGTGTTTTAGAGACAAAACAAAACCAAAAAAGCTGTGGCAAAGTGTACAAAGGGTGCCTGTTGTTTTCATTTAAGATACACAAACTCAATTACAATGCTTACAACCAAGGAATATGAAACTTGCATATTTTACCCAACCTGTGTGAGTGAATCCCTAAACACACTCCGCTTTAAACTAACTCCTGTTTCACTGCTGCTTTGTCTTTTGCTTTACTTCTGCAGTCATAAGCCAAAAAAAAGCCCACATCCCTCCCTACCTACCTAAATGCATATCGGCAATCCACTGACACAAAGGCATCATCTGCCTGTGTGTACAGAGCAGCAGCAGCCACTTTGGATCCTGAATCTCAATGGGCTCATAGTGCCTCCGACGCCCATCTGTTCCGAGCCAGCCAGCGAGCCACTAAGCAGCAAACTTTGATCCCCATGTAGATTTTTTCCAAACCCATCCGGATTTGCCTGCCCCTTAAGAGCCATTGTGAGGCTGCCCCCGAGTACAAATTCTAGATTCATTATGAGTGTGGGCGGCAACCTTTGTATTCCCCAAAGCACAGATGTATGCAGACAACATATTGCTATTTGGTAGCATAAAAGCCCAAGCCCATTGTTCATTGTTGGTTCATATATCACAAGTAGCTGAGCACTTGCTATGAAATACTTGTCGCTAACATTAACCATTAAAGATGTAGTGGGTTTTTTTCCCTAGCATCACTCATACTTGACCTTAACACCTATTTGTTTTATCTTTCCATGTCGTTTTGTTGGAGAAAGCTTCAATTAGACTGTTGTTTAATCCACAGATGACTACATGCTTGTGGTACATTTTACATTTGATCTTTAATTATTGTTTATTGTGCATGCTCATATGCTTCATAAACCTCACTCGCTGTGATATTTTGGGAATATATACACAGGCAACCACTAAATATCATTACTAGAACCTTTTGTTAATTATATATATGTGATACATAATACAATGCAATTCCCTAAACACTGAAAACAATAAAAATGATTCACTCAGTGATATCTACACCCCAAAACAAACACACCTGCCTGTAGATTTACTATGAATGAAATAAATTAAAAGATCTTAGAGTTCAAATGTTCACTTTTTTTTTTTGCATGGTGTTGCCTGGCTGTGTGTGTGGAGATGTTTGTGTACCATCCTTTGCAAAAATAGAAAACTTGTCAAAATTATCATATAGAAAATGTGGGTGGCCAATAGGTGACAGGTAGGCATTAATTCTAAAAACATATAATTATGTAGAAAAATGTTGACTGATGAAAAAAAAAAAAAAAGAAAACTTGCATGGTGACACCTCCACATTTTTTTCCCTCGTTTTTAGAGACATGGCAGCGGCATTAGCATTGGTCATTAGTGGCAGACACATCCGTGGAGTGTCGAATACAGAGGCTCATACGCAGACCCTATTTGGTTACCTGTGTGACAGGCTTGTTCAGGACACCAGAAACAGCTGTCCTGGCCTGTGTGAGCCAAAATAATTAGGCCTGTCATCTCAGTGCTCTGATTTCCCCTTCAGCCCGCTCCACAAAATGCTAATATTTTGCTTTCATTGTCACATTCACCTTGACACGGATATTGCCTTGGCGCATAACTGGATGAGATGACTCTAAATTTGCATTGTTCGTTCTAATAAATTTGCTTCCTCTGTACCTCATGGCAGGACCCATCAGATAAAGTCTCCCGGAGTGTCATCAATCATGGCCCGGGCTGACAGACGGCTTTCGCCTTCATTTGTTACATAGAGGAACATGCTTAATTATTTGTACTGTAATTAGTTGGGAAAATGTCAGGAAATGTCAACTCTCTGTTCACTGTGGAAGGGCTCTGCTTGAAAGCCACAATGACTGAAGTGTCATTAATGCCACGTAACAAGACGAGGATCAGCTGGGGGAAGAGGGAAAGGAGGGGGGGGGGGGGCTTCTTAGAATGTAATCATGGAGAGAGTTAGAGGGAGACACAAATCAGCGGTGCTAGCTAGCATGATGGGCATCTTATTAGCCAAGCAGCCAGCCAGCTGCATTTTTCAACCACATCTTGTTTCCCTCCGCTTTTCTCACACTGGCACGAAATAAAGGCAGCAAGTGGGGAAAAGAAATGAAGTCAAGTAAACAATTCCGGCTTCCCACTCGCTGTCAAACCGGCCGTACTTTGCTATGTTATATTGCCTGTCATAAACAGGCATTATGCCAAATACAAAAACAATGGAGAGGCTTCTCACTTGAGCCCTCCTTGCTAAAGCAGAACTTTTTTTTTTTTTTTTTTTTTTTTTTAACAATGCAATTAATAGCAAGTCAAACTGTACCCACAGAAATGTTATCTCTTAAGTAGTTAACAGGGTGATTATGTGTCAACACAATAACAGCTTTGGTCTTTTCCCCCTGAAGCCAAGCCCATAATTTCATCACAATTCTCTCCTTTAATTATACAAAATAATTATTTATTGCAAAATTAGAGGACAAAGTCATTAAATAACCTTCACAGCATATTATATCACTGCTAATTATTGCATTCAGCTGCTAGCATCTGTGAAATACATATTTTAGTGCCTATTTGTTTTAGCGACAATTGGCTAATGTGTGTGGACAGGCCACTTGAGCACTTATCCAAAAGGCAAGGTAATTTACACTTGTTTGAAACGGGGGGGAGGAGACAAAGGGAAAAAGGGAAATAGGAATCCCATAAGGGACATCTTTTGTTTTGGAGGAAAATATGTAGTATTATGAGGTCCCGAGGGGGTTTCAGTGGCCATTCGTCTTTTCAAGGCCTCGCAGTGGGAGTGTGGCGGAGCAAGGCTCAGCCCGCTACCTTGCCCACCGACAGGCACTGATGGTCATCCAAGAAGCTCCTTAATTAGCCTGCAATCTGGCAACGACCCGTGTTCCTGAGATGTGGCAGCCCTGTTTAAATATGATGCCAGATGCAGTCCCACCTTCAGCATGTCATCTCATTGTCCTAGGAAGCCACGGGGAGAGAGAGAAAAGGGGAGAGAGAACACAACATCCCACAACGCAGCATGTGGTGTGGGATACTGTGCTTATTGTGTTGTGCTTATTCTCCTTTTCCGTGTTTCTATTTTGCTTTCTGTCTTTCAGCGAGCGCCCTTCGTCTCGCTCTGACACGCCCAACTGAGAGATAGACCTGGGGCGACCTCAACCTTGAGAAGTGATGAAATTTAGGGTTTGAAGATTTAACAAAAGTATTCCACAGTCTTATAGGTAGACGTGTATGTAGACACATATCCATATGCATGTTGCCAGACATGCATGTGCATTTGGATCATCAAATGTGTTATCATCTATGGAATTTCTACAACATTATAGACAAACTTAAGATTAGAAATGCACACATACATATGCAAGCAGTTCATATACTACCATCAAGGCATATTTCTCCATCTCAGACCACTTTACAGGGCCGCCGCCATGTGAATAAAGAATCTAAAACTGGAAAACCATACTCAGAAAACCCATTAAATCCAACCGAGTTTGACCTCCTTTATACAGACACACTGTAATACTTGATATTAGACTAATCTGCGATTCAATATGTAGAGCAAGAGCAGGCATTATCTAAAATGGTGTAAACATGTCCCAGAGCCGTCTAAGATTCCCTTCTTATAATAGTTTTATTTCAGAACATATAAATACTGGATATGCTGTAATACTAACAGCAGCCTCTGTTCAGCTTGTTTGCTCGTGTGCTTCCTCGAGGATTTAGGCCGTCACAGCAACACAACTTTGTGTTGCTGCGCTCATAGTAAATGTGGATAAGCTCAGAGGACCGAGGACTTTTTTTAGACCAGTCAGTACAGCTCTTTCATGGCCATAGATACAGCCTTTTTTTTCCTCTAATACAGTGGCATCACTGAAGTCCACTCACACTGCATCTGCTTTACAGATCTGAGCTTATGATTTAACAAATAATTCCTTTTGGAGATTAAGGGACTAGGCAGTTGTAGGACAGGGAGTGTGTGTGGTGTTAATGTGTGGGTAATTAATCAGCTGCAGTGTGACAAGTTAGGTAGCCAACAGCTTGGGTTAGGGGGTGTTTTGGCTTAATGCTATCTGGTATATGTTCATTCATTTATCTTGAATATCACCTTTTCTTTTACAGATATCTACATAAATTGCTCATACATTACCCATAAGTCAACCTGAATGCAAAGTTTGTATCTTAAAAGCTGGCTCATTTGTTGCCGCCTGTATGGGAGAGGGGAGATAATCTAATCAATTTTCGGAGCAAATAAAATTAAAAACAAAAAAAGGGAGAGGTGGGGGAATCACATATAACATTAAGGAACATTGAGAAATATCCAATTGTCTGAGCAAATGTAAAATGCCAAAGCCTCTTAGAACATTGTGAGTCTTTATTCAGTAATACATTATCATGCATATTTCATATGGGGAGATTACTAAAACGGAATTGTGTGTCTTTCTGTTGTATGTCTTTATAATTACACCTTGAAGCCATAGCTGCATTTTTTTCCCTCCCTTTTTCCTCCATATTCATGAAAAGCAGACTTGTAATTTGATAAAGAGACGCTTGTGTTCTCAACTTCATTCAAACGGCATCATGGCGCTGTATTAAAGTGGGCATCTGTGTTCTCGCGGCATTAATCTCTTCAAGCACATTCCAGCTGCTGTGATGTGCGAGAGGGAGATAAGTCTTAAACAGTCTAAAGCTAAGCAAACCAGACAACTCTATTATTGGCTTCATAATTGCTTAATTAAACTTTTGTCACTAATCATTATGAGGGCAATAGAGCTGTTATACAGGCTTTCTGTCGAGCAGGAAAAAAAAATCAATAAACTGTGTTGGGGAGCTGATCCCCCCCACGTCTCTCTCTCTCTCTCTCTCTCTCCCTCTCTCTTTCTCTCCCTCCCTCCCTCACTCTTTTTGTCCTCCGCAAATGAAATTCATTGCTGCCGGTTAGTGATCTGTAGGTCTGGAGCTCGACTGATATGAGCTGCCATCACCATTTGAATTGAGGGGTATTCAGTAGCACATGAATATGAACAAATGGCAAACATAAATCTCTTGCATGAAGTACACCTTCTATCCCTTTATTATGGAACAATTGACCCATCTAAAATGAATTCTAATGCCAGGGAAAGCATTTAGATTTAAATTACACCGTGGGTCCCCTGGACCTGAGAGATGACGGCATAAAAAAGATTAATATGCTAATTATTTTTTTTCCTCCCCTCTCTTTATTCCTCTTTTCGACATTTGCGTAGGGTTATTGTGAGCCTTGTAAATAAGATGACTGTTTTGTCAAGGAATGACTGTGAGGTTCCCTTCCCGTAAAGTATGCTTTAGATCACTGACATGCATCTAGCCATGGCATTATCTTTATTGTTTTTTTATTAGCCAGTTTTTTTTTTCCTCTCACCCCTCTTGAAGCACTTCATAAAATGTGTGTGTTCAGATGTGTGTGTTCAGTATGCAAATAATTATTCTCTCACTGCTGACCCAGAAAGTCCATCAGATGCAAACACAACATGATGCAGATTGCAGGTTGCCCCTGTCTCTCTCTCTATGGGAAATGTTTAGTGTCCCTCCAGAGCAGTCAGAAGCACCCTTAGATGGCCCATTACAGGGGCCACTGTTCATTCCAAGGTTCTGCCAAACGATCACAGTTTAAATTATGTTGTTTTTCATATCCTTTAATTGGCCTGGCTTTGAAAAACCAACTTTTAGCTTTGAATGTGTTGCCATAGGCAGCCAACTGGCAAGAGCGCAATAGGGGCAAAAGCCTCATTTCATAATTTGTAGGCACTTTAAAGTTGGCTAAGCCTCTGCGGCAAATTGAAAAGTGTCCAAAATGTAAGAAGGGAAAAGGGCTTTTTGACTGTGCATCACCATGAGAATACTTGACGACATGGCGCAATATGTGCCTTATCTTGCAATTATAGCAAGCATTATGTATCGGGAAACCACAAGTGACTTACACGTTGTTATCATGGTTTTTACATGACATAGGGACCGCAGTGAACCAACTTGTAATTTTGCATGCTGTTGTGAGTCAAACAATGTCGCACCATAGGTCTTTTATTAGTGGTGGAAACAGTAGCAGTCCCCTGTCTACTCATACAAACATCACTGTACTTAATTAATGCAAAGTCGGGTTGTCCCTCTAGAACAGTGGTTCTCAAACTTTTGTCATGCAATTCCTTCCTTCAGAAGCTGGGAGAAGTTTATGCCCCCCACACCCTTCCACCCCACATTTTTAATTAATTATTAACAATAATTAGGGTAGCAACTAAAAAAAAGGATGCATGTTGAATTCTAGTGAAATAATGGTCAGGATAATAGCATCCGTGAACCTTTTTTGGTTTATTTCCCCTCATTCAGCTTTTCCTGGTCATCCATACCCCTCCTGCAGCTGCTCTATGCCCCCCAGTTTGAGAACCACTGCTCTAAAATGTGATGCTTTAGCAAGATTGGACTCGACTGGTTATACTGGCAAACACAGCAAAAGTACAGTATGTTAGCTAGAAGTGAAAACAATAACTTGGAATATACAAAGAATGTCGGAGAAATCTGGTGGCACTTCATAAAAACTGTATTTTGGGGGAAAGATACACTTTTCATCCCAGAAGCATGAGTGTGTAAGCTATCCTCTTGGCATCTGTCTAAATTCAAACATGATCCGTTTCACACGGTACAGCAAGAACTACTGTTCCACTCAGGCAAGCAGACAGTAGAGGCCAGACTGCTACCTACAGTTATAGCCTTCACTGAAGACACAGTTAGTTGTACTGCTTTTACACTGTTGCTCCATCCCCAATATAAGTTATATAAGCCTTGCAACCGCTGTTAAGTTTTATTAGATTATTAGTTTTACAAAGACAAGGGACAAGTTAATTCTCAACAATTTCATCTCTTAATATATTTTTTTTTAAAGATGAGGAAATGGACCTCGTATCCAAAATGTTCTGGCAAACAATCACGAACTGATACTCAAAAAACATCATGTAGCTTTTAATAACTTTACTCTGGAACACCAATTATTGTACTGCAAAACTCATAATGAGAAATATTAATTATAGCAAACTGGAGGGAAAAAGTTATCCTTGGTTAGTCAAAAAACTTAAAAATATCATTTAATAAATTAACTTCCGTTGTGTAATGAATGGCATCTCAGCTGAGAGTGAGCGACTGTGTTAATGAATTGCTTCGAAAGCATCTGAAGACAGACTTAATTACAGAGCCCACAGTTCTTGCATTATTATGCCATATATCCCCAGCTGAATACAATTCAGCAGCTAGATAAACAAATTTCATGGCAGCCTTTATGGCACTACTTTCTGGCCAACCATTGATACCAGTGTTTATTCGCAGGGCTGCGTGAAGCGTGGCAGGCATGAAAATGTGGCATTAAAAGTGAAATCCTTCATTTTCATCTCATTAAAAAAGGGAAAAAAGTGAGCGGAATGCAAATACAAAATCATGAGCGTGTGCGATACTTAGGAGTCTTCCGTATTCCCACCAACGGTTCATTATGTGGTGAAGTGAACGAATGAGAACAGATAGAAGTGGTGTGATCGTACACTGTGCATGGTGACTGATTTAAAACGTTGGTTTGTGGAGTCAGTGAACTAGAAAATGCAAAGCTACCAGATGATGTTAAGACTCCACGAGGGATAATAGTCTCAGTTATAGCGTTTTTATTTATTTATTTATTTAAAAATGCACAGGTCATGTAACTAACATTCTGGTTCTGTGGACTCCTCTCGCTGCCTCATGCCCTGGCCAAACAACTAGGGCATTGTGTGTTGCATATGTGTGTGTGTGTGTGTGTGTGCTTATTTGCAGCTGTGATCCTTTGTGCACAGTGCGCTGCCCTTTTGCGGTCTCTCACACACATAAACACACAAGACACTTCCTTTCCATTTTGTGTGCTCATGTGTACCCTGGGTAACACTGGCGACAGTGCCCACGCCCTGGGGCCCCGCCATGCCTCCTTACACCTCTCATTTTCAGTCTGGGGACTTCAGCCTTCGTGCAAATATCTGTTTTTGACTCAAATAATACAACGAGTCTGTGGACAGCTGTATTTTACACAAATCCTATAAAATTATAGGGGAATAAAGGTCCAGAGGAAGGACGGAAGTCTATGTTTTTGGGTTGTTGGGTTTTTTTTTTGTATCTTAAGGTCTTGAACTGCAGATCATCCTGCAACAACTTTTTGTTTCTTAATTTATTTATTCAGTTGATGGTAATTTTTATGACTCCCAAAAAACATTCATGTTTTGGTTTTTAAAAAAGTTAAAGCTTAAATATTTATTGACATTAGTTAAAGCTTTAATATTTATTGACATCAATATATTTGATGTATTTGCTTTTATTTAGCGTGTAGCAATTATTATTCTCAGATTACATTTAGGTTAGCTCTACCAAAGATTTGCTTCACAGCACACACACAGGCTCCTTTTTTATCTGTCTGTTACAGGACATTTATCTGACGTTAAACAGTGTGTTGCCCTAAAATGTAAAGGAAAGCAGTAAAGTGCCTCTTTAAAGTACAATACACACAAGAGGAAATCATTTAATAGCATGTTTGTTTCTCCACTGATCCTTTAGCATTCTCAAAAAAAAAAAAAAAAATGCTCACTCCGTAATGAAACATATAATTGCTAGCTTTCCAGCACACAAAGGTATAGCCAGGTTTTCGGCTTGATAGAAGTAGCCCGGTCAATTAAAATAATTATAGTATTTCTGTGATAACTGCAAGGTCTGGGTATTTTAGAACATTTAGGGATTTGCAGTTGCACATAATTGGAGCTGTGAAGTCCAACTCCTACTTTTCTTATAAAGCAACTGATTATATGGAGGAGCACACAGTCATTTGGTGAGGGTTAGCTTTAATACGGTGTTTCTTAGTCTGTGGGTGGGGACCAAACATGGATCACAGGTCTGCATGTGGTGGTCTGTACAAGTCACGTGGACGTGTTTGAGGATGACATTGCGGGTAGGTGTTTTAACTGTTTGAAGTCACTGCAGAATCATTTAAGAAATAAATAAATATATTAAGAAAATAACATTTTTAGAGCAGTTACGGGGAAAATGTTAGGATAAACATCCCAGTTCTCATTTAATAATAGGTTGTCATATAATATGTGTTGTTACCTACTGAAATGTTCATCATCATGCTCATTAAATCGATTACCACCAGTGTGATTCTCATCAATCGTCATCTTATTTATCTTAATGATGGCCAACCCAGCAGACTTTTCCTGCCTCAGCTTTTGTGACTTCACATTCCTCGACAACCAGCACAAGCCTACAGCAGCCCCATCACAAGCAGCCTGGTCCAAGGCCTGGCTCACTGTTGAGCTATTAGCGCCAGCGGCAAGCCAACCATAACGCTAGCCATAGTTGGAGCGATAGCCCCATTTCAGTGTGGGGTCAGCGACTCAGCCATATTGTTAAGATGATTGTTCTGCCAGCCTTCTGTCATGGCTGATGTGGCTGGAGCGCTTTGGCTTGGTAGCGGCTGCCTGGCTCCTCGCTGCCTGGAAAGCGGCTTTGCTGTAGGCAGCTCCGAGGCTTTAAAACCCTTATTGTCTATCTTTCCCCCGGCTAGCCCTTTTTCTCCCTCTGCTCCCCTCCGTAGGATGGTCTGGAGTCGGAGGGAGAAAGAGAGAGGGAGGCAGAGAGGGAAGGAAGGAGGAAGGAGCCAAGCACATTCAAGGGCCTGGTCCAAAGTATCATGATCAGCATAGGCTTTCACGGCAGCTATTGCCTGCATCCCGCAGCATTGTTCAGCCCCTTTCTCCCTGGCAGCACTTTCGTTTGAACAGAATTTTGACACTGCAGTGGGGAATTCTGCAGATTAAAGGGGACATATTTGGTACACTTCCTTCTTGGCACTTTATAGCGTTGGGGGAAGGTGCAAATTTTTAATCAAGGCATTAAGTAGGAATGGGCAGCGGGGATGTTATTTTCCTTGTGTTCTTTCTTTCATTCGAAATGGAACTCATCACAAAAACTATTCACCCATCAATCCACTTATCAACATATGTATCTGTATATTTAGAGCAGAAAATCTGCTCCTAAGCTTAAAAATCTTTTCTCTCTCTTATGTCCGTCTCTCTAAAGTATATTTTATTGTTTAATCATAGTATGTGCACACACGTACCATGCAGCTACGGTGCTGAACCTCTTCTTCCGCAGATGAGACAGTTAAGGAGAGAATGACACCATTAGCTGAGTTAGAGCAGCAGGACTTTGTATGAGCAGATTGTTTCATCATATCATCTGAGTAACATGCCTATTGTTCAACTCTCCCCCTCGCTCCTCGCTCCCACTATCTCTCCACCCTCTTCTGTCCTTGCCCTCGGTACGAAAACACACCTTCCTCTCTGTCAGAGCATCATACTCATCCAGCTGTAGTTAACCCTTTCACATTCCTCAGATTGAGCACACCCCTGATACCTCCTCTTTGTGCTCAATGGAGCAAGCCAGCCTAGCAACTCGGCTCAAAACGTTTTTGATTGCCCAAATATTTGTATGGCACCGTGTGTGCGTGTGTGTGTGCGTATTATATATATGTGTGTGTGTGTGTGTGTGTGTGTGTGTGTGTGTGTGTGTGTGTGTGTGTGTGTGCAAATGCTTAGATTCTTGGAGAGAGCGATTCATTTAGGGGCCCCTCTCCTCTCCTCAGCTGCTCCCTGCCTTCCCCAGTAATTAGCCTAGTGTGGCAGCCACCTCTCGCTGCTCAGTCTGGGAGAGACACTTGACACGGCAGACATCAGAGAGATTTTTCAGGAGGCTCTCCCGGCGCCCCAACAGCTCTTAATTAACCACTTAGGTATCCCCACTCGTTCCCCCGGCCGGCACTTTCCAAATGGTAAGGAGGTTCTGTGCCACGGATCTAAACACCGGGGGAAGCGTGCTATCAAAAGATCTGGGTAAATGAAGGCTTGTGTAAATTATTTTTAATGATTCCCTCCTGGCACATCATTATGTTTGTAGTTACACACAGGCACTTCTGAGACGGCTCATCTTCGCTAAGGTCATCAGCAGGACCAACTGTAACTAGCTGCTAGTCTGTAAATGGCTTATTAATTAGTGCTGTGGTTTTACATAGCTGTGAGCTCTGATATATAGTGCAGGGATCGTAATTGTGCGGAATCGAAAATGATGATGATGATGACGACGATAACCCATCTCCGGGCTATTTATGCAAATTGCCTTCTCATATTAGAAAATCATTACCTATCCAAACACTGCAACACTCAGCCTGTGTGAATTACAATGATGGATTTTATGATAATTGCGATTTAATTTTCTCCCTCTCCCTCTCTCTCTTTTGTCTGTCTGGAGTTTGAAAATAATTTGGTCATTGTGAGTGCTATTAATTCTGTATTAGTTAAAGCTGAACGGATGGGTTTATTCAATTTCCTCTGAATTGAGATTTGTAAATCCTCATTTTGTGAAACAGAAGATCACTTGTTCATTTCACTTCCTTTTTTTTTTTTGTGGGACTGGATATAATTCAGGGATATTTAAATAGACTGTTTAGCCATTAGGAGATTGTTATGTCCTTTCTTGATGGCTGCTTTTGCCCCATAGTTAAAAACCTCTAATAGCAGTTATTAAAATCTAATATTCTCGATTTGAATATGTATGAGACTATATATTTCTATATTTTCTCAAGTATAAAGTATAAAACAAAAGTCCTACTATACATTTAATATAAAATGCCACAAAAAAAGTATTTAAACCATCATGTGCAAAAATAATAACATTCAAAAGAGTTCTACTCAAATGTACACTGATGTGTCTTTTGAATCTTACAAACAACGCAGAACAGAACAATGCAAAAGAGAGAGACGCAAGAAAGGGGGTGATCAACAAGTTCTGGAAGGCAGCAATTAATTTTAGGAAAATTTCAGCTTCCCTGTCCAGCGCGCAGAGATACTGGGAGGGTTGAATTTAATTATCTGCCAAGCTCTGCTCTAACAAGTGCTTTGTAGTTCAGCATTCAAATCTCACTGAAAGTCTTCAGAGAGGCAGAGCCAACTTTGCATTCATGAGCAGAGCAAATACTACAGCAGCCCTCCATAACCTTGATGAAATGTGCATTTCACCTTAGGCTATGAGAGGGGAACATAAAAACCCGGAATCATTACATTAAAACAAGTTCCCTCCCTGACAACTTTGCAACAGCGCCTTGGCAGATCAAAAACGGTTGACTCTTGACTCTTTAATTTTCCTTTCTTCTTTTTTTTTTTTTATATCTTTTTCACAAAAGTTTGAGGTTTACACGGACAAGTCAGTCGACAGCAGGCAAAGAGTATCATGGGATGAAGTAGAGAACACGAAACATAAAATGCAGGCAGATCCGCGGTTGTGCTTTTACACATGCCGTGAGCAGGGGGTCTCCCTGGCTCCACGTATCGGTTCACCCCATCCAGCCAAGCCGCCCGCCTGTGTCTCTCTCTGAGAGCCTGTTGGTATGCTGACAGTATCCAGGCTGCAATCAACATCTGCTAATTTCTGTCTATTAACCGTATTGTCGTAACACACGATCATGATGTTTTGTTTGTACGGCTGAACTGAGACTTATGACCCTAATCCATCATCTGCTTGTCATATTTTTATGTGTTGTCTGTGCAGTTCCCTGCAGCCCAAAGCAAGCATATTACAAGGCCCTGTCTAAGTTATTGGCCAGCTGCTAGAGCTGTGCCCAGCTGAAGAGGTCATTGTGTTTCTCCCTCTTTTTTTTTTTTTTTTTTCTCGCTCCCCTTTCCTCTCAGAATATCACACTGTAGCACAGTCAATGCCAAGCATAATACAAACCTTATGTCCTGAGAAGCTATCGTTTGCATCCACTGTGCCTGAATATTTTAGCAGGCCCCACATCTTCCCCACACGCAGGCAACGGTGGACACAATGGACACAATTGGGACATTTTGACTTTTTCTGTCTTGAATCAACTGTGTCTATAATAAAAAAAAAAATTAAAAAAAAAAAAAAAATAGGTCATAAAAGTTATTTCACAGCTTTGCTCGCTGTATTCTACATGCGTTACGTATTTACGAGCGACGCTGACAAACTTTGAATAGCGTGATATCATATCATAGCGCCGGTGGAGACAAAGAAGGCAAATGTTCTGACCTATAATTTGAGAAGATTTATGCTATGCAGCTGCTCAAATTTCAACGCCATAAATGCTCAATGGTTTCTCAATAAACATATCTTTATTAGAATCCAAATGTTCTGCCTGTCATGATGCAATGTCACGCACTGCATGGCAACAGTCAGGAAACAACTGCCATTTAAGATATGGCCTGTGATAGCTTATGATTTAATACTGCATCACATTTGGAGAGAGCTACTGGGCAAACCTTATAAAGGGCTTGTAAAAGAATAAAAAATCCAGCTATATCACTTCACAGCATACGGAAACTTTTACCAAATTTAACTAATGAGTTTAATATTTTCAGTCTCATTATATCATTTATTCTTGTCATTTCTCAGTGATGATGTTCCTATTATTTTTCCATGAAGGCAAAAGTCTCCTATAAAGACGTATTGCTCAATACATTACCCACTGCATGGTGAGTTTGTGAATGTATAAGTGAAAGCCAGATTGTACCATCTATGATAAATGTTATTGTTACGGGGTTTGTGCCCATTGTGAAACGAGCAGGCTTTAGAGTAAATGTCCTCTTGAGGACAGTCGATGCATATCACCGCAGACTGGAGAGCCTTTCCTTTTTCCCTGCTCGACACTGTGTTGATAGACACGGGCAGTATTTTTCCTTGTTAAGAAAGGGCCTTGTTTATTCTGCAGGTAACGATCCAAATCCAGCAGACATTTGCCCCACAGGAAGGGGTGCGCTCACTCAAGTTTGTCATTTCATTTCTACTGTGAAATCCATTAAGTCCACACACTGAGGGTCTCTTTTTTCATGCTTGTACAGTATTTGTCGGGGTTTTTTGTTTTGTTTTTGGGTTTTTTTGGATGCGCTGTAAAGTAGAATCTCCCAAGAACTTAAGTTGCTGAGATGCATTTAAAAAACATTTGCTGAGATAATCCAAAAACAAACAAAAAAGGTACACTCAGAATATGTTCTCTCTACTCTGCTTGTCTTGTTTCACCAATGTACAGTACAGTACAGTAGAGGCACATATGAAACATGGCAGTGTGTCTGGATTAGAGGCTGCTGATGCCATATCCACAAGTATTTCTCTTGATAGCATTTGCTCCTCTAAGTAGGAAGGGGAGCTCGATTTTCACACATTTGCTCCCAGTTGGAGTGTTGTTTTTTGTTTGTTTTGTGTCTGTTTCCCCCTCTCCAGCAGATTTCTGGTCAGCCATGTGAAATTAATCTGAGGGAAAATAAACAGCGGAGCCCAACAACTAATACAGTTAATTGTCTTAGTGCTTTTCTGGCTGGCCGCTCGCTAACAGCTGGTCGTACTGGCTCATGGCACCACTTCAGCCAGCCTTTGAGATAATAACTTTTGCATCTGCCAAAGAAGTGGCTGTTACTGCCCACAGAATTTACAACTCACAAGTGGAAACACAGACTCCAACAGAATTTTCTATGCACGGGTCTTTGAATTTTATTAATGTAATGCAAACACAGTCCTTCCAACACATTAAATTGTTGATGTTATGCGAATACACTCTGGAATTGCAGATCCTCATTAACATTATTTGCATGTTAATCTGCATCTTTTTAATTAGTGATATTATTTATGCACATAATTTTCACCCGGTGATGCCAAGTCGCAGGCACATTAATTAATCTACAGAGATGCCAAACTGTTTTTCCTCCACTTTTATTTGTTTACACCGTGTTCTGGATTTAGGGGGAAGTTAGAGAGAAAAAAAAAGGAAGAAAAAAAAACCCAACAAAAATGCCTAAAGATGAATAAAAGTAGGAAGACAAGATTAACTAAAAGTCCTTTTTGTTTTCATAATTCATATTGTAATATTAGCCAAATGTCACGTGTGTCTTTTTCCTCCCCTCTTCCTCTCCTCTTCCCTCTGAGATCGGTTATTCAGTTACACTACCTTGATGTATTATTAAAATCCATAATGGACTCCTGAGGCTTCCCTTGCTTCTCTTCTTCATTTACAGAATATAGTCAGTGTTATTCTAATCTCCCTACAACACCGTCATGCATAGGCAATGAGCCCCCAGCCCCAACCCCACCACCTACCCAGCAGCCCCCGTGAGATCATCCACCTCTACGCACAGCCACCAGATAAACACTCCAGCATGGCTCACAAAAAAAAAAAAAAAAGTCTTAAGATGAGACTCGACGACGATACTTTATGCAAAGCAGAGACAATAGCAGTCAGTGTTGTTGCAGCTACATTACTACAGACTGTTTTATCACTGAATCAAAATTATCCTGAGATATGCAAACTACCTATCTGAACAAAGAGGCAGCGTAAATGTGCTGTAATTCAAAATATATTAATTGTGCTCAATCTTTGAGTGTACACATTTGTACAAGTTTGCTGAGATGGATTGCAACGAGCTTTCGCATGCAAATAACAACACTGCACTTTATGTTCGTGTCTGCAATTTGGTGGCGTGTATAGTGCTTTTTAAACATCTATGGGCTGGGAGTGTCGCGGAGTAGCTCAGATCTTTGGGGTCAAACAGTTATAATCCAATACAAAACCTGTATAGTGTGATGCAATGTGCAG
Source organism: Epinephelus moara (assembly GCF_006386435.1). Classification (NCBI taxonomy): domain Eukaryota; kingdom Metazoa; phylum Chordata; class Actinopteri; order Perciformes; family Serranidae; genus Epinephelus; species Epinephelus moara. The sequence continues at coordinate 17,772,815 of NC_065511.1, read as the reverse complement.
TAACAAGTAGCGTTGGGTGGTAGCGTAAAATATTGCTCAACACAACACACCTAAGAGAGAGCAGAATGCTAAAATGCAACCTGGCTGTAATGACTAACGTGCTACTCTGTTTATTAAACATCTGTTCATGCAGTATGTGGTGACATGCTGCCATAATGTGGCCATCGACTTGGCAAACAGCTGGCAATATGTTTATGCCCTCATGACAAACACTGATGGTGTTGCACATTTTATTTTTCCAAGTTCTGATACTGAGCGATTGTAACTCTCTGATTAGTGTTGGAATATGCTTCAACAGTTTAAACATCAATATTTAACATGTTGAGTTTATGTTCAGTTATTCTTGGATCCCTCTTGATTTGGGGATTTGAAATATTTACAGTAAATCTAAAAATCTGGTGTCTGTTGGAGTTTTAATCCAGAGAACATATGCTAGGTTTAGAGTATACAAATATTAATGTGAGTCATGTAATCATTCCGTCGTGATCATTAGAGTTTTCTGGTATTTCTGATTAATGAAATGTTTTTTTTTCCAACTTTAATGTTGGTTTTACACTCTCAGTGTGTTGGGTGATCAACTAGCATTTTTATTGTAGGTATACTGATACTATCAATGAGGATAATTTCACCATGTTTTATTAGGTTGTATGTTTACTTGATCTGCTACAGGCCTGAATTCTACCTCACTTTTATTATTTATCTTATTTAATTTTTTGGTTCCTTTCCTTACCACCTTCTATATTTGCAATGCACACACTATAGTTCCTGTCAGTTTTAGTTTTGATTAAATGCCTACTGATGTTCACAGGCAGCACAATGTGAGGCCCTGAAATGTGTGCAAAGTACTGCTGAGACATAAGCAGGTTAAATAAATGTGTTAGTGACACTTAACAGTCAGAAAGACAGCGTGTGTAACTCCCCAGTAGCAGTATGAAATCATTATAGTAATCATACTGACCTACATTAATTTCTGTTAGAAATAAAGACTAATTAAGACTTAATTTCCTTAAGTGTTTCAGCATGGGAGTTGTGTTAAGCAGCTTTGTATACTGATATTGTAAAGGATATTAGCCTCATCCATTGCTGAACATAAACGCTGAATAGTAACACCAGGGTGCAATTACATAATGCAGACCCCCAGTCTTCTGCTTTGTTAGCCTGTTATTGGAGACTATCCAAAAAAAGAAACAATCCATCCAACCCTAATAAACTGAAAGCACGACCACAATTAATGAGACATCCAACAGAGACAATTCCACAAGGAGAACAAAGTCCCATCATCATTATGCACGGTGGTTTATATACATATTTTAACTTTACTATAAGAATAAGCTGAGGGAGATCTTAATCTAAACAGGGACACACAGTTGGTAATTCAGGGTTTCAGCATTAGTTTAAACAACAATTCATCATCCGTTTTTCAGCACAAATCTGGTGACAGCCACAAAAGCCCAAGTAAAAGTTTCCCATCCCACAACTATTTGGCATTCTCTATGAATACAGAGTATCATTTCCCCAATTTTTGAGTGAATATTCAATTTTTGGACATTTCTTTCACTCACTAACTAGCAAAACTGAACTTTCCCCAACAATCACATCTTGGGGAAAGAGTAGATATGCAGGAGCTTTGCAGCAAGCGTGTTGCAAAAGGAAAAAAAAAGTGCTGTGGCTTTATCTGAGAGGGCTACAAAGGGTGCAGTAAGCTGCCTCCTAATGTATGATGTCCTGGAACAATGATTCATAGGTTGTATAGCATCTGTGAGCTGAGATACTGTAGCAGAGGATGTCAAAACATGATATCCACACTTGGATCAGTTTCACAATGACCATTAAGTTATGGCTGCATGGCTGTAACATTAAAATATAGTGTCTTATATCTGAGTTATCTGCAAGGTTAACATGCTTTTTTATTGTCGCAAACTACTGTATCTATGGTATAAGGAACGTGAAAATGTTAACCTTTGTAAAAGCCTAATAAAATGACAATCTTGGGCCTTAGACATGAATAATTACCCCGATCAAATCACATCTGAGTCTCTCAATTTGTAACAGCTCCTCATCTTGCCAGTGCACATAGTTGTTCTGTTATGATAATACCAGGCCTAAGCTCTCAACTTCAGAAGGCGTCTCTTTTGTACCGCCACTTTCCAAAGACAATGAAGTTAGTGACAGCGGTGAGGCAAATCCTTCTGAGGGGGTTTGTGTGGAATTTACAAGCTTACAATGCATCGCCAGTGGCACAACTGATACCACAGGTAATTTGGCATATCATGTCCAGGAACCAGATCCTAAGGAGGGGAATGATGAAGAAATTAAAAAAAAAAAAAAAAGAAGGCCAGATAGACAGAAATCTGGTGGGAAAAAGGCAGACTAAAATCTTGGCATTCCACTGGCCATTCACTTGAAACCGATAAGTCTGAAAAGTCCCATTTTTCTTCCCCTTGTCTCCACCTCCGAGAGGCTGATGAAAGTGCCTTTTGTTTCTCAAACGTCTTTCTGTTGTGTTAAATGGTGGAATAATTGATATGTGGTGAGGATGTCTCATACTTAAGTATGATCTGAACAAAGATTAAGCATCAACACAGGAGTTGCGAGATAGCTGTGCACAGGTGCATGACTCCCACACTGGAGGAATGCAACATATGTGTGAGAAAAAGCTTAAGTGTTTTTTTAAAACTTTCTTTTGTAAATGTAGGTCACGGCACATTTTGTTGCTTTAACATTTTGTAACATTTTTACTCAACCTTAGTTTCCTATACCCTCCTGCTTTACATCTGACATCTCAACATAATTTAACACATCCTCAAAATATAAAAAAAAATCATTTTAAGTATAAATCATAGCCATTTAAAAAGCTCTACCAAGGAACACAGCATCCCACAGTCCTCAGTGTGTGCAGTCCCAGGGCGACTCGAAAGACAATTTGTAATTATTGCAGACAATTATGTGAGGAAGTGATATCTCCCCCTTTGAGCTGAGCAGAGTGGTTTAAGATTTCTGCGCCCAGTCTTGTTGCAGTCATTATGGCACTGCACATCAAGATGTCCTCTTGACCCCAGTGACAGACTGAGGACTGGCCCCAACATTATAATCTACAGGCTTGATTTCCCATGTCAGGGGAGGACCCTAAATGGATTTTTAATCCTAAACTAACCATGCTGCACATTGCATATAGTGTTCAGGTGAAAAGTTCTCTCCACCACCCTATTATGCTGGGGCAAGTTGGGTCTGTAACCTGAATCACTGGAAAAATAATGCGCTAAGCCCCCAGTACTGTATAGGCGTTACACCGCAACAATGTGTTTCTTTCTTTCTGTTGATGCCACGGACTCCTCTTTGATGCGGCTCTGAAATGACTGAGCGCCATAGGCTATTTTCTCCCTGTTCAGGCAACTCAATAGCCAGTCTGTCTGGCCTGTTTGTTTTCGGCTAATTGCCTCAAGATCTAATAAGTTAGTGATGATGTACGTCGAGTCACCCGTGACCCCTGCCAAAAGAAATATTATGTCGCACTAAAAAACTTGCCCAGGGAAGGAGCCGGGTCCCTCTTTATCAGTCTAAATATTTCTAGCCTCCCAAGCTCCCGGTTTCAAATGTTTGGGTCAGTACGTGTTAGAGTAAGGTCACGAGAGCCCTGTAATTACGATATTATGCAAGGCATTTAGGACAAGAATAGGGGAACTCAATACCTGCCCAGCTCAGGGGAGAGGCGGAGACGATAAGTGCAGTTTGCAGCTCAGGAGACATCGCTTCATGAGGGAGAAGGAGAGCAATCTTTGATTAGGGGGATGATAGATATGGTCAAAAACATTAGTATGTGGGTGTGTGTGTGTGCTGATGACATTGGTTCTACATGACTTTTCTTTTACCCTGTGTCTGTTTAAAATATGTCTATTACTACTGAGACTGCAGCTGGGTAGAACGACGCATAACTGACAGATCTTGACACACTAACCATTAGTTTAAGTATCAGTGGGTGGAGACAACATGGCTTTATGGAGCACCAAATCACTCACTACAGACCTTTAGCCAGCAGTTGTAAGGAAGTATTCAGTTCCTGTACTTAAGTAAAAGTACTAATACCACACTGTGAAAATATTTTGCTTCAAGTAAAAGTCTTGCACTGCAAACGTAACTTAAGTTAAGTAAGGACAATCAGGAAAATGTGAAAGTAAAAGTAAAAAAAAGTGAAAAAGTAAAAGTACCCAATACAGAAAGATAAAAAAACAACCTCAAAATTTAAAAAGAAAGAAAGAAAGAAAGAAAGAAAGAAAGAAAGAAAGAAAGAAAGAAAGAAAGAAAGAAAAAGAAAGAGGCTTACGGGTTTACCAAAATAGTTGCCAATTATTTTTCTGTCAATCGGCTGATTGATTAATTGTGTAATCATCTCAGTTGCACTTGTATAAACCATTGAGCAGATTAATTCATAACAAAATATCATATTTTATAGAGTCCTCTTGTGCTTTTTACCCAAATATTTTAATTTGTAAAATTGATAATTTGACATTTGTCTGATGAATGTCACAAATTTAGTGGACTAAAACAATAAGTGGCATGAAAATAAAAGGCTCAAGTACAGTTCATGTACCTGAAATTTGTACTTAAGTACAGTACTTTGATTAAAGTTACATGTTTTGTGGCTTTTCTCATTTTGATCAGTAAAATGCCAGTGAAAGTCATCTCTGTAGCTGTTACATAGGCATCACAGTACGGCCTATAGTATGGTCCTGTGCCATAGTGTTTCCAACATCTTTTTGGGCAAACCACATATCCATTTTTACTTTTTGAATTTACATACACCTACATAACCCCCCCAAAAATAAATGATCTGAATTGATTTATGGCATTATTTACACACAATATATGCAGTATATCCATGCTTTTACTTATAAGTGAAAGCAACTTTATGAGCTTTTGTTTATGAGAAGAGAAAATACTAGTAAGGATATCACTAAGGTTGCTGCACTGACCATGCGTGGCTCATGCATTTTGATTGCATATATTTCTGTGGGGGTATTTTTTTTTTTCCCCTGCGAAGTATCTATGATACCCCACCTCCTCCTCTTTTATTTTCTGAACGACAGACAGCAGTCCAAGCCAAAAAGCCATTTCACCTGCATTAATACACAATGAATAATTTATAAATCCCAATTATTTGGTATCATTTATGCAAAGAGTGTCACACAAGGCATACATAAAGCATTAAGGATGGTTAACCCATAAAGGAATGGGAGACTAGGAGAAGAGTGGAAGGTCACACCTGAAAGTCAGGTTGCTTTGCGCGCGCGCGTGTGTGTGTGTGTGTGTGTGTGTGTGTGTTCTTCTCCCTCTACAGTATCTTACTCACTGTCTCTGTTCATGTTATTTCACACAGGGAAAACTAACTCACTGACCTGAACATGTTGTTGTCCACATACATCATACAGTATATACGGTACAGGTAGTGTTAATTCAGTTCTGCATGATGTGACTGAATCTGTATTTTGTATGATACAGTTTACAGGAAAGAATAAACATGATTTTCAATGGCTGAAGGAAAACAAAAGCAAATGACAAACTAGAATGGAGACAAACAGTACAATAACATGTCAAACATCTTGTTTATAGACTTCTGCTTTCCACACATTGTGGTGCAATGAATTCAAAATCACATTGCATTGCTGGACTAACATAGTACTCGATTTTGCTGTGATCTCCTTATCTAAACAAATGCAATTATGGTTGGGTTAGCGATGGTGCTTCCCAGGAGATGGACCGTCCCCCCTTGTCGCTGACTATCTCCCCCACTAATCCTGTCTTAGAAGGGTCTCTGTTAACAGGGATAAGGCATTGGCCTGGTATCCTAGGCTAGTAAGCTAAAGCTTATGTACAAAATGCTATTCAAGAGGCACTGCCTGCAGCTATTGGAACTGCGTAGATGTCCATATCATTCAGCCAGCCCAAATACGGAGGAATTTAGCCGTGGCTAAATCTTGGAGACTGACGTGGACATGTTCGCTGATAAGGAACGGGGGCCTATGCGGGAGTCTTATTTGGAATCAAATTGATGTGTTATAGAGTCTGGAACATAGAGATCTGGTCTTTTCCAATGACAAATCCATAAACTCTCCAGCAAACATGCCCCTACTGTTGAAATCCCCGCCGCTTTGCCCGTGCTTTACTGTGCTACCAATCATGATGCTCATTCAAGCTGTGGAAGCCACTGCATCAACTGAGCTTACAGCAGTAATTCTACAGTATGTTCACAAACAATTTTCTCATTGACAGTCGAGCATTGTTCTACTTTTTCTTGTGTCTGACATGCATATAGTTAGGGCTGCCCCCTGAAAGTCTGGGATTCAAATCATCAGTCGAAGACCCCTCAGTCAATTATATTCAGGGGTTTTTTTGTCAGTCAGTGTGCAGTATACTTCTAGGGATGTTTTGGTCCCCTGATTTAACTACAGAGTGAGCATTTTTAACTCTTATGCTGCTCTCCAGTACAGGCAACTGCAGACCCAGACCAAGGGTGAGCGTTAGCGAGACAGAGGCAGCTGCCCGTAGGAAGAGAGGGTTTGTCCAGTCAGGCTTTAAGTTAACGTTATTTTCTCTCCTCTGCTTAGAAGTGGTGAATTTACAGCTCACAGCAACTTAATAGGATGCAGCCTCTTATGCTTGTTGAGTCGGAAAAATTTGTTTTTGCGCATTTTCGATCACTTGTTGGCGAGTTAGCACACATTAGCTAGTAGGGCTGGGGGATATGTACAAAAATCCATATGTTGGTGTTTTCGAGCATACTGGCAATACACAATATATATCTCTGTATTTTCTACAAAATGGGCTACATGTTCAGGTGCAAGTCAAAGCAACATTTGAGATGTGAATTAAATAAATAGCAGGGCTGTACATAAACACTTTTGCACATAGCATTGGAGCTACAGAGGTTTAAAGGTTTGCAGCACAGGCTACAAACTAAAACATGAGTATAAAAGTATCAAGTAGGCCTTAATCCATTGTAGTTTGGAACAATTAAAAATCTTTGTGGGGGGAGCTGAAAAGTCATTTTCCATGGCCTTTCAAATGAATATAGTGCTGAAAAAGTATCGAAATCTTTTATTTATTTAGGTTATTAATCGTATCTATGCACAGAACATCAACAGAGAGGCCGAGGGAGGGAAGGATCCAGACACCCTTTGTCCGCGTCATATACATCTTGTATGTGAAACGTCGCTGCATTTTTTAATCAGATCTGTTGCCGGCACCCAGGCACTGTCTCAATGTCACAAAATAGACTACAACTACCAAGAAGAACGATGACATGCTATGATCCACCTCACACACAAACTAGCGGCGCAGCACTGGATTGCACGTGTGCTGCAGTAATTCCATCTCACAGACTGATTTAGTGTAGCACGTACAACATACAGACCAATGTCTCACTGTAGACTAATTAACAGACAGATTAAACAGAGGAGCAGCTCTGTGAGAAATTGTGAGTGAGTGAGTGAGTGAGTGAGTGAGTGAGGCGGAGCTGTGCAAAGAGTGTGAGAGATGAGAGATGCACACTGGCAGGGCTTTTCCGAAGAACAGCGTTATGTAATGCAACTTGACCCTATATTGATATAAACGGTGTTGTCTAAATTTATATCTTGGGAGGGCTAACTTACCTTGTTTACTGTATTACATGACCTGCAGTCACCCTGAATGTCCCACCACACCCTGTTCAATCTCTCAAATTCTATATAGAAAAAAAGGTACAAATAGCTGATAAATGAAGCCAACATGGAAGTGCCAATAACTGCAGTTCCTCTAATGGCCACTTAAGGCTGCCTCAAGAAGCGAGGTAATTCTGAGGTAATTTTGGAATTGATTGCTTATTTCAACATTCATGACAACTGCACTAACGGTAAATTCTTATATAACTCACCTGTTTACATCTTTTAAGGCTAAAATTTATGTGTGCTAGAGTGACAGGCTGTCTGTGAGGCGTTGCTATGGAACAGATCTAAACTCTTGTCAAAATATAGCCACCTCTGGCTCCAAAAGACCAAGATAGCGGAAGATATGCCGAACGTGAGGCTTCGAAACGGTGATCAACAAACCAGTGGGTGAGGTCAAGGTAGCTACGTCCATTATTTTGTACAGTCTATGGTAGAGCTACATATCGCAAACAGTGTTCATTGTTGACAGCGTTTTGTGGTAGTCTAATACATCAGCTCAGTGGTTTACAATATCCTGTATGAGGGCCTCTCTTAAACAGTTGGCTGAAAGTTAAATCATTATGAAGGGTCACGTTATTGACCCCAACCTCTTATGGCAATGCAAAGTGCTTGACACTGAACCTCAGTCAATTTACTCCTTCTGGTGTGAACAAAATAGTTCTCAGTTTCACACATTTGGATGGATTAAGCTTTTAACACTCGGTGAAATCCAGCACTTATCCTACAAACACTTGTGAAGTGTATGTGACAGTGGATCTATATTAAGTGTGACTGGGCAAGCTCCACAAGACCGGAAAAAGGCAGCACATCTGTTCCCTGGCGTGATAACTTTGAACAATACTCACACACTCTGGTTTTCAATGACAAATGGCCAGTACGCAAGCATTTTCAGATCTGAAGCACTGTTTCCTGAAACAGTCCCAACAGAAGTGAATTTGTGGTAGAGCAGTAAATCAGCATATAACTTAAATCTGAGTGTTGAGTATTCAGCTCTTCACTAATGTAATCCCGGAGACTACTTATTAGTTCAAAGTCATGTAAACTGATATTTCGAGCTCACTTCCCGTGTTGAAAGCAGTTTTAATGTACCACAACAATCAGGGGCAGCTTTGTATGTTTGTCACTCACATTCCTGCATATTTTATCACACGCTCTGAGCCACATTAATATCACACTCCCTTTGATGAGGGATGATGCACAAACATTAGTGATACAGAGAGATACGGCGCATATGACATGCTGGCTGCATTTGTAGATATGTGACCTTCATTTGGGATTTCAGAGGCTTGATAAATAATAACAGCAAGGGTTAATGGATTTCATATGCTCCTCAGTCTCACTGCTGCAGTCACCTGATGCAACAGTACATGCAACCTTGCCCTGGAGGAAATGAGAGAAGTCTGTCAATCACCCAGTTCCTCCTGCTGTTGGGTCTAGATACATATAGACACACACGGGCATGCATATACACACACATTTAAATATACTGCTTCCATCCTCCATGCTATATAACCAGAGCCTTCAGACATTTTCTTGATTGGTTTGGTGAAGATCCTTAAGATGTTCAACACCGTCTGAAATTCATCACTGCAGACGTTTATTTGTCCACTGAGGCTGAGTGGCTGTTCTTAAAAGTCTTCCAGCAGAGATCCTAATTGAATAAACAGGCCTCCCGTTGGGGGCTGATTTTATGACAGGTGCATACTTGTTACATTAGGGCCTATCAGTAGTTTTAGTGCTGCTGAGTATTTATTGGTTGTTACATGAGGTAGAATAGGACTGTGGCTCAGCGCCTTGAACTGCTTGCTACTGGCTGCATGTTGCATTAGTAATTTATGAATTGACAATTATTTACTGCTGTACAATTTAGTCACAGATGATAATGAAGATTCATTGTACTCATGAATCATAGCCTGCTTGAAGCTAATTTTATTTTAATTTAGCCACACCCACCAAGCAACAGTATGATGACTAGCATATTAAAATACATTAGTATAAGTAGTAGTAATTGAGTGCTGCAGGGATGGCATTTATTTGTTGGCCAACATGCCCTGGTTCCCTCATCAAAAAGCCAGTGGGATTTATCAAGTGGATTTTGGAATATTGCAACAAATGTTTATGTTTGCACATTTTGCTCAGCAAGACAATCTTCACAAATGATCCCAACTTTTATGATTTATGAAGTGTAAATTCAATCACCAGAGGTAAAAAGCTAACATTAGGCTATAAACACACTACACCATAGATGCTTTTAGGGCCAACGTCACAATTATGTCAATTTATTAGCTGGAGGCCAAACACGACTCGCCACCACAGGGCTGTAGGCTACAAAGGAGTCTTAAAATGTCATCTTGTTGTGTTATTACCAGAATAAAAGAAGTCATGGCTCAAAACTTAAAATGTACCACATACCAGCCGCCACTGCCCGGCAACAAAAATGAAGACAACTATGGTTAAATGTGTTAAGACAAAAGGACTGGATCGAGGCAGTCATCAAAAATCTTGCATGTCATACCAGGTTAAAGCTATAGTGCGTAACTTCTGTCGCCCCCCAGCGTATAATGCGTTATTACAACAAATAAGCCGGCACTTCCATGTACACAGAGAAACACTTGCTTCACACCATGTACACAACGCTACACAACGTGGCGAACACCAGGCTGCTAACATTACATTACGTTCATAGCACCATTTCCAAGAAAATAATAAAGTACTAGGTCCAGTACATGTAACAGCAACACATACTACTCATAATATAATTATAAACCAAGTCACTTACTTATCCAACAGCAGCAAGGCAACATCCGTGTCTGCCCTCAGCCCAATTTCTTCCTTCAGGGCTCTCCACCGAGGAAAAGCGACGCCAATACAAATCCTTGTTTGCCTTCTCCGTCGGTCACTTTCCTTCTTTTCTAACAGTCCTTCAGCCAAACGTCCAGGCTTTTTTCTTTGTGGTAGGACCACTTCTGAACCGTGTCTCGGCCGCTTCCCCACCATGTTGCTTTCTCTTTCTACCTGCGCTCTACCTCTTGCTATGAGACTCTCCGATCTTCCTCCCCCAGCCCTTCATTTCCTGTGTGCCAGCGCAGGAATGTTGCCGGTTGACACGCAAACTAAAAATGATATTGAAAAATACAGCAAGATGTTAGAGGAGCCGATCAGCTTAATCAGCATCGTGTCATCTCCTCTAGTAGTGGCTTGGGTGAAACGGACATTTACGGACATGTAGAAGTTACGCACTATAGCTTTAAGGGAAAAATATTTACTGTTGTAGGGATGAATGATGTTATGATCATGTCCACCTAATCAGAAACTGGGGCGGTATTAAGCAGAATATTGGATTTCTCTGTAATGCTAACTTTTTAGCGCCTTAGCTAACATTAGCTTCGATAGCAAAACAAACTGGAGGAAACCAAATTCATTTTGTTCAGTGCTCTGCTGCACCGTCTCCCCAGAGTGGCCAGAGTCCGCCCTGCCACTCTGAGAGTGTGGCGCTCTGGATAACTGAATGGTACAGACAGTGCTCAGAATTCACACACGGTCCAGAGTGCTGAATGTACCACTTGCATCATCTTCCTCCATTGTCTAAAACAAGCCAACAGAACTTACTAGCTAGCGCTAACTAATGTCTGTGGAGAATTGTTTTGCCTCCAGCTAAGCTCCACCCAACAAAAAAACCCTATCATACTGTTTACTAACATTAAAAGGGTCTATAGTCTCATAATCTCTCAAGACAGATTCTGCAATTTACATTGTAGGGGCTTTGAGTCTGAACAATGCTGCGCTTTAGCCAATCACAGACGTGCAGGTGTCCCCAGGAAATGTGTACCTACAGAAACAGCAAGCTCCGCGTCCATAGCGACAACTCCACCCAAAACGCCGTCTCGTCAACGTGGAAAAAAAATATTTTTTCCAGCGGATGTCTGAGTTACAACATGATTTAGCTAACTGGAGTAGTTTCATGTCGTAATCCAACAACGGGAGGCTTTTAACAGATGACGTCCTGATGTTGGCTTTGCTAACTGACACTGTTAGCAGCAGCCACTGATGCTTTCTAGACATCATGATTTCCAATAACTGAATAAATACCACACAAAGCAACACAAAACTGCTTTGCTAGTTCAATCATGTTGTAACTAAGATATCCGCTGGAAAAAATATTTTATTCACGGACCGTTTATTGAGTTATTACCTTATTTTTATACAGTCTATGGTTATTACAGACACCGCTAACGGCTAACGTTAACAGCTAACGGTTAGCCCAGCTAATCTACGATAACCATGTTAACGTGCACATGGAAATAGTAACGTTTGTTCAATCATTGTGTTTATAGACTTAACAAACATCAGATTAGTCTACACGGTGATATAGTGACATGAAAAATGTGATATATAGCTAAACTCTGCTGGTTTTCTCCCAAGTACACTACAAGTATTTGTAAACAACACAGCGATTCCCTGGGGGCACCGCCGGAAGTGAAGGGCGTGAGGCCCCTGCACTTCCGTTAGTCGAAAAACTCCGGGCTGTGCCTCCAGAGGTAAAGGAAGAAATTTTTTTTTTTTTTTTTTTACTGATGGATTTCCAGATTGATAGTCTCATGACTTCAATGTCACCACCACAACAAGGCTGCAAAGCTAGTGACATCTCAGTTAGCCACTCATTAGCAACCTTTTCTGTAAAACACGTAAAGGCTTTAAAATATACCAGTGGGTTATTTACCGACGTATTTTATGTCACAGAACAAAACGTAAAAGTCTCTTAAGCTTGTGTTAACCAACTACCTTTTTTCAGGCATCTAACCAAAAACCCATTCAAAAACCCACAGACTATGACACAACGGAACCAGGAGTACTAAAAATGCCAACTTATTTCTGGGTTTTAAGAATCATTCCTGCAGCACTCTATAGTAGGAGTGGTAGTTGTGGTAATCCGATTTCTATATTGAAGCCTTCAAAGGGTTTTAACAAATAAAGAATATATATTCACACCAACTTACAGTAACTGACTGACATTTAATACGGGTTAAATTAGGACATCTTATGGATATTTCTTTTCATTTTCACAAATCCAACAGCTCAATGCTAATATTTTGGCACACAACTGCCAGCTATATCAAGTTTAAAGCAATCAGCAGTGAGAAAGGAGACATTTTTGGAACTTGGGGGTGCACTGAAAAAGCACAAATGGTCCACGCTTTGCTCTTCATCCCCTTTTTAGGATTTAACAAAAAATATTTGTGTGAGTGCACATGATATATGTAATGCGTGTGCTAGCCTTGGGAATTTAGAAGCCGATATTATAATGCTTTAAAATGTATAGAGGACATTTAGTATTCTTACAAAGAAATCAATTACACACAAGCAAATGATTTGGTTGAGGACAGGTTGCGGAAAAAAAGTGGCATAAAGGTAAATCCACACAAAATTTATTGTGACTAGGATTGTCATTCCTGCATTTTAATTATTGAACTAAGTCTTGACATCAATTGCAGCTAAGCAACTGTAACTTATCATTGTCGGTGTCAGGTGTGGAACAGTAAAGTACTTTATATTGTGACGACCAAATAGACATACTGGCTCACTCAGCTCAAAATGCAGAGCTGCAACAAATGGATGCATATTCTACTTTACATGTGGTTTCTCAAAGAGTGTGCAGAGTGGTCACAGAATGGTGCTCTGTTATCACAGTAAAGCAATGTCTCTGTTTAAATGACCCAATATGACATCAGTTTATTAGAAACTACAGGAAGGACTCCAGGTGTGAACACTAACGTTCAAGACAGGTATAAAGATGGAAAACCAGTTGACTGAAAGTAAAGTTCAGCAATCTTCTCATATGGGAATCAACTCAAAGGTTCTCTGCCAAAACACAGAACTACTGTTCCAGTACTTCCTATGCTCTATTAGAAAGTCCCCAATCCATATTTCCAAGCATCCTTGCCACCAAACCATACGTATAATCTCAATCTCATATGCTATGACATTAGAGTTCAACAATCATGTACAGTATTTCCACTGGTTCTTTAAGACAGACAGAGGTTCAGGAAGCCATCCACTGTAAGCAACTTAATTTGAGGAGTCACTGAGGACCGCAATTTGTCTCGTATTTGCTAACCGGTCCAGATTCCTGTGCCAGGCCGAGAGGCTTTAGCCTTTGTATGGCCTCCTCACATCTCTCTCTCTCCCTCTCCATCTCGTGCTGTCTCTCTCCTCTGTGCTGTAAGAGTATTCCACATCTGACTGAATTATTGCCTAGCTGTTAGTCTTTTGGCTGCCTTTCCTATTTGTGCTACAAAAAGACATGAGATTTGCATTACACTCATTTCAGGCGCTTGCCAAAATATTTCACATTAGTTTCAGCTGGATGTGTGAATTATTGTTCAAATTTGATGAGCTTAGTAATGCAAATAAAGGTCACATCAGAATTTCCAGATGTGCCTGTGTCAATGGACTTGAGCGCATTTGGAAAACAAGGGTACCATTCAAACAGCAATGTGTTATGATTCTGTCATACTAAACTCATCCGTCAAAGTGCATGTTTTTAAATGGCCAGCGAGAGAGTCCCGGGATTTGAATTGGAATAGCCTCTGTCGAACCACAGTTTATCCCTTGTGTTTACAACCCACAAAAAAAGGTCATTGATATAAAAAAGCAAAACACTCGAACCTGCTCAGAGCGGGGCCTTTTCTTTATCTCAACCCAGCATTCCAGCAGCGCTTGAGGGGTGTAGCAGGCAGCAAACTAGCGAGCAAGACACAGAGAGGCAAGAGAGGGAGGCAGGCATAAAATCTGCATGCTGGAAGAAACAAGATGGACATAAAAGATGGACTAAATTGCAGAGAGGCCTTTTCTTGTCAAAGGCTAATGGAAACATTTCCACACAACACAGAGAGGGGAATGGAGGCTCCATTATCACAGCCGAGCAGACGGAGCTGGCAGCCATTCCAGAGAAGCGCTGAGATGTGCACACTGGCCCAGCTTAGCGCCCTCAGCCAGCCCCTCAGGCCTCCACCTGAATAATCTGTGTCAACAGGTTCCAAAATGCCCAGAAGAATCACATAAACAGAGACAGAGAAAAACACTTACAAAATAATTGTCTCTACGTTTTGTTTTTGTTTCCCCCCCTTATTTTTGTCTTCACTTGAACCTTCTAATTAAGTAACAGCAGCCCCCCAACCCCTAAGATTTCTGTTGTACCTTGAGCACTGAGGACTGCATTGTTTGTTGGGGAAGTCTGCTGCAACTTTCTGTAGTGAGATATGGAAGAAACAAGAAGAAAAGCTCAGAGGTTCATAATATAAAATATCAAAACAAATGTAGTAAAAAAAAAAATAAAAAAAATTCAGGACAGTATCAATTTCAAATCCAATTTAGGAGGAGTCAAGGAAGTGTCACCATGTTCCCGAATTGTTCTGCTTGATAATACCTTCTGTTTCATCAACTTACAATTGCCCAACCTGCACCAAAGACCAGTCAAAGCTTTCTGGTGTTATATTTTTCTTCCCCGTGTTTATTCTCACACCCAAACCCGTGTCTCATGAGGCCCATGAGAGATTGATTTGGTGGTAGCATTTTCACTGACAATTCCTCAAGGCAGGGGGGCATTTGCGTGCTCCCTGTCACCCTACATGCCCCAAGGACAATACCAAGCCTCACAGTCTGCTAGGGCCAAATCTGGATTTGTCGGTTGCTGATAAGTAAACACACACACACACACACACAAATGGAGATAAAAGCAGACGATGAAGGACAGGATGACTTTTCAAATCTCTGGCTGCCATTTCATGATGTCAGAAACCACCACAGCGTATTCGCCGATTGGACTGGATGGAGTTTAATAAGACAAAAAAACAGCAGATTATATAGGACTCCATAATCAAAAACAATCTGCATGCAAAACGGTAAACAACCAAGTTGAATAAGAGAGATGGAGAAGAAGCCAATCTGATGACTTGTTCATCTCATCTGCCTGTCTTCCACTGGAAGTCATCCATTTATAATAAGCCTAGCTGATAAATGTTTTAATAAACTTATTGCATAATTCATTTTTGGCAGGCCTAGTTTTAATTGACTTATCGCAGAATTGTACTGAAGATCAAAAGCCTGATTAAAGCAATGTATATATTAGTGCCCCGTGGTTTTCCCCTGACGCCATGTTTCAAAAAACATCAGAGAAGAAGTGTGTTGTGAAATGTGATCAATTATTCACCAAAATAATTAATTAAGTGATTGATTAGTGGATTACTTTTGACAATGTTGATGTCAGAAATACTTTATGTTGACTGATGATGCACAGTAGAAAACCTGAAGGCCAACAAGATTGTGATACAGTACTGAGCAGCATTTAACATAAACTACTAAACGATACTTAAGACTTTAGTTTAAGCTAAACGAAGGTGGTTTCTAAATGACTGGTCTTCCAAAAACACAATTCCCCCATTCTTTCAAGAAGCAGAAGAGTTGACAGATAAGACAGCATTCACACATCACGGCTATCTGACACCTAATTACACAGCTCTTAATAAGGGGTTCTCTCTCTGTGTGCCCTGAGTTCACACTGTCTCACAGCTATAATTATCTCGTCTCAGTATTTGACAGTGCATTGTTTAACCTACATACAGTGGGGATTCCACATGCTTTCCACCAGCTTTCGCAGTCGCTGTGCTTTTCTTATTAATCTTACACAAGACCTGACATTACCTCATAGGTCCAGGTTTAACAGGTTTTGTTTATGTCAAACATGACCCTTTGTCCTGAACCTATTTGGTTTTGTTCGGAATGTTTGTGAGGCTGAGCGCTACAGAGTGTATTATAGAGATTTGTTGGAGGATATGTTGGGGTGAAAATGGATTATAATTGTTCTGCTATATGCATCTGAGATTTGATTTTATTCTTGCCTTTCAAAAATGATACATATCAGTTGTACTGAGTCGTCATGAATACTAAAAAACATGTTGCACATAGGCCAACAAAGGATACACAGAGTGTTCAAAATATGTTAAACTGTTTTATAAAACATAGTGATTGGGCGAATCCAGGAAAACGTTAGTGACTTCATGACTCCTTATATTGAATTTATACCAATTACAGAGGCGGACATGTAGATAAAGAGAAGTTGACATGTTAGAGTGAGCTATTTAAGCTTTGAGACAGCAGAAGATGCTAATTGGCCCAAAACGGGGTGCAACTCGGTTTCAGAATATTACAAATGTTTGGTCAGTTCTGTTCATTAAAGTCAAATGTTCTCATTTCATCCTACACATTTGTGATACATGAACGTGGAGAGCATACCAACTTACATCATATCTATGGCATCTGAGACAGGGGCTGCATGTTGTTAGCTGGCTAGCTCTCTAGGCTTTGTCCAGAATTGGAGTGTCTGTGAACACTGCAGTGACAGGGTTTCTAGTGTGCTGCACGCAGTCACTGAGGCTAAGCTAGCTGCTGATGGTTAGGTAATATCTCCAAAACGTGGCTGCTTGTCGAACCACAACATCTTGTTCTGTATTCCTACACCTTGAAAAGCATCTGACGTGTGAGTATGGAGGCTTGAAGCTGGCACCCTTGAGCTGGTCTGAGTATGTAACGAGTAACGTAACAAATTAGTTTTGCATTTAAGTATTTACAGTATTCTCTTTAGTAAAGAATGACTTTTTAAAGTAAGTACTACGTATTTCTCAAATAATGTGCCCATTTCCTGAATTTTTGTTTGACTGAACCAACATGTTAGGGTTAATACAATGCACAGACCAAAGTAGCAATACAGCAGGGTAGAAATACAGCACTCAACATTTAAAGGTATACTATGCAGGATGGTCAGTTACTGTCTGATGCTTGCCAGTAAAAATTTATGTAAAAGCCAACCCCAGACATTCTTGTTTGCCGTTCGTGCTACAAAATTTGTATTGTTTCTCAGTGCCGTGTCTCTTAAATGCTTGCTGCTTACAATCTGGCACTTAGTCACTACCTTTTTACCCCAAACCTCACCTGAGTGCCCATAAATGTCCTCAACACAGAAAATTATTAAAAAAATAAGCAAATACAGGCAGAGGGTTGAGTTTCTGCTGATAAACACCACACGCTTCTAGTGGGTAGTAAGTTATGATTGAGACGGATTACTTCTGTATGAGTCTATACACTGTTTAAAGGGAAATCTTGTATAGTATATCTTTAACCAGAGTAAAAGTGCATGAAAATTTACTTAAGTTAGCAAAAGTAATTATGCAGGATGACCCATTTGTTAATAATTTACAGTGCATTTGGATTATAATTATTGATGCATCCATGTGTACATCACTTCACTGTTGCAGCTGGTAAATGTGGGAATAATTTTAAATACGTTACACCTGTACCTGAAAACTGTACTTAAGTGCATTACTCTCGTGAATGTTATTCCATTCCCATAAGTTAATTCAGTTCAGTTTCTTTTAGAAATACCAACATAATGATGTGCAAGGTACCCTAGGTGCATCGTTCTTTACGTTTTGGGACACAGTGTCAAGTTCAGCCTGCTACATGCATTGTCTGCTTTCACAGGAAGTGCACCGTTTACATACAGTCGCTTTCAAAATAAATGCACTACGTTGGTACAACACTGCTTTTTTTTCCCTTCCACAACAATTGCTCATGGTTACATTTTGCCAACACTTGCATGTGGTTTAGTTTCAGCAACAAAACCATGTGGTTGGGTTTAGAAAAAAGAACAGGGTTTGGCTTTACAATCATACAGAAAGCAAACACCAGCCTCCCGGTTGGAAGTCGGTGTTTGTTGGACCCAACCACCACCGCTCCCACCCACCTACTTGGACTTTTGCTCCCTTGTTGTCCCGCTGTGTTTTCACCTGACGCCACTAGGCACCGTTACACATTGATGGCGACCTGCCATATCATGCCGACGAGAAAGGACAGCTTTATCATCGGCAAATGATGCCAGAAGCCACTGTTCAAGTGAAGGTAATCAACAACTTCAGAGTGAGACCTAGTTGTCACAGCAGATAAGCAAAAAAAAACCTCTAAAGAAAAAAAAAACTTTAACAGGAAAAAAAATGGTAGAAAGCTTACATTCTACATTCACTACTGGGTTTGTATCATATGTCTGCAACATTGTTCTGTAAAAGATGGGAAAACAAATTCTCTTATCATTCAGCATAAAGTACATCCTTGCTATTGTTTAGCACAAACATGATACTAATTAAAGCTACTGACGGAAATCTGTTGCTGTGCAGCAGATGTCATTCAGTGAGCACATAAACCAGGCCTGCTGCAGAACAAGGTTAGTTTACAACTCCTTAACACAACTGTAAATCCATAGCTGCATTAGAAAATACTGAATGTACATTGCTTTTCTGTTGACATCTGGCTTTCCTTCTCTACACCTGCACATAACATATACAGCATGACACATCAAAGTGTGGATTTCACCATCAAAGAGCAGTGAGAGTGCCACTTCACCATGTCAGTGTTTGAGCAGCTATTATACAACTTGTGTTTATCATTGACTTATAGCATTAGCGTTAAACACAATAACAAGTGTATGAGATCTGAACGCTCACTCCTGTCTTATCCCGACACTCTCTGCTTATCTTTAATAAATATCAGAGAGAGGTCATTCCCGGGCCATTCTACTCCAGCTCACAGCTTGCCAACAGTCCTCTCTGTTCTGCTCAGTTCTGTGTGTGCAGAATAGACCAACACAGTAAAATTACAGTATCAGAATGACTAAATAATAGACAGATAACTATGTTGTAAGCATACATAAAGAATATGGATCTGGGAGGATGTCAGCTTCCACCAAACAGGTAGGGCCTGAGCTACATGACCTCCTCTCCACCATGGAGAGCTTGAAAGACTGCACAAACACACAAGAGGCAAAGCTCAAGCACACCTTCACAGGAGAAAGGAAACAGAGACAGCAACAGAGGTTGAATCTCCTGAAGGACATAGATCTAGATCCATAACATCTGGATTGAGGCACCGACAGCCAGGGGGGACAGTGGTCCTAGGATTTAGCAGGCTCCCTAATCACCTGCGACCTGCAGAGTCCTAAGTCTGTAGTGTCAAACTCCGCGTAAACACCTTTATTCTTAGATCAAATGGCGGCATCTATTCTAATAGGGTAAAGGCCATCAGCCTGCAGCAGGTCGGGAAGTTTCAGAAATTAGGCCAGTTATCAACTAAACCAATTTCTTTACTCTACAATAGTGAGCCAAGCCAACTGAATATCTCACAGGTAGGTGACCAGGGATAATTAAATCAATGTCCACTCATCTTTCTTGCTAACTCAAAGACATTGTGATCTTCATGCTTACTCTAATAGTGCTGACATGGATTGCAATGTTGCTTAAGATAGTGGCAGGGTTGTTGGCAGAGTTCCCTGATTCTCCCTTTGTGATTCCAGCATCTTCAGATTGGCCTCTACGTCAGAAGCTGAGGCCCCTGGAAGACAATAACAGCGGCTGCTGGCAGGGGAAGAGGAGGACTACCAATGCGAGGAGTGACTGCAGAATGGCACTTAACACAGACAAACTCTGCACCATCTTCTGACAAGGCTAGCTACTGCTATCAAAAACACGCCTGCTCTTAAACCTTTGGCTAAAGTGCATGTGACATCTGAGGTAATGTTAGCAGAGATGAGCTGTTCTAACTGATGGAAATGTTTCTCTACAAGAGACACCCTTAACGTTAACCGTTAACACAAACCACTGTCAAACAATTAGCAATGTTTTGTTAGCTGTCGGTGACTAGAAGCTACAATAGTAGGCTAGGTTAGGCTATGAGCTAAGCTAATAGAGTCGAAACAGGGACTACCACCTAATGCTAAGATTATTTTGAAAATAAAGAATAACTAGGGCATTCGGTAAGTGCAGACTTCCCTCAAAGCCAAATGCCTCACCTCGCAATGTTAACAAGTGAAAAGTAATTTGTGTATCCACCCCGTGATTCAGCGCCCCTCCAAAATTTATTGGGCTCCTCCTTGTCCAACAAGTGATTGTCAGCTCAAGTAAATCAGGATGTGTCACAGATTGCAGCATCACAGCACTGAAGCTTTATAGGCAAGAAAACAAAATGTCTGATTTTCAAATCCTTACTGGCCACATATTTCCATCTGAAATGAAAACATTAAATCTAATATGTGTCACATTCTTGGTTCAGTTCAGCCTTTTCTTGCCATGCAGCTTGCA
The DNA here is from genome assembly GCF_006386435.1 of Epinephelus moara. NCBI lineage: Eukaryota > Metazoa > Chordata > Actinopteri > Perciformes > Serranidae > Epinephelus > Epinephelus moara. Next base: position 17,751,934 of record NC_065511.1, on the reverse strand, counting down.
CATAACTACAGTCCTGTTTTTCGCCAGTGAATAAAGCTTTAGGTCCAAGTCCGGCTACAGCATATGTGACACAAGGCTTGTTTAATTTGAAATAATGGTTTGACCTTCCCCCAACAGAAGACACAAATATGTGCTGAGGAGTGGATCACTAAATAGTGAGGAGAGAGTGAAATTTCCTCTTTTGTCACTTTCAGCTAGTAATTGCCATGTAATGAAGTTAATGTTTTGTGGAATTTACAACCTTGTATTTATGGTCACGGTCTCTCTATTCGTTATTTCTGTTTCCTCCTCTTCTGTTTTCTTCTCTCTTTTTTTTCTTGTACATTGTATTTTAACTTGGCATTCTTTTGTTCTTCCAAAGCACAAAGGAGACAATGTATGAGGGGTCATTAATTTCTTTTCTCTTTGTCTCTGTCTGTTTTGTTTTTCAACCTCTTCTTCTGGCGTACTCTTTGTCCTCACTCTCTCTTAAAGCAGCAGAAACAAAACTAACCTTCCACAAATTCAAACAGTTGTCAAACATGCATGGAATCACACACAAATACTACTGCTTACATAGTGACTTGAGTTCTCATCAGTTGATGACACTCACACATACATCAGATAAAGTAGCCCTGCACAGATTAACTTAAGATAAGAGGAGCTGCTTGCATTCTTTATTTACAGTCCCTACAGTCCCCAGACTCTTGGGCAAGTCAACTTAACTATTTTGGAAGAGAAAACATGATGTAACCAACAAAATAAACCACAAAGTCATCACCTAATGCGCCAGATGATGAATGCAAATATTGAGCCGAGTTCGGACATTTTTGTGGCAACACAACAATACCGATTTTATCTATTTTTTTTAAATTCGCTTCCTTCATTTTCATGTTTCTTTCCTTCACTGTCTCTGTCTTTCTCCACTCCCACTATCTCGCCTTCTCGCTCTTTTCCACACTCCTCTCCTCGCCCAACAACTTTTCCTCAGTGGTAACATGAGAGTGTCAACTTTAAGCCCGAACCATAAACCCACCGGTGCCAAGTAAACTGAGAGTAGCAACTGCTGCAACAACAAACAAACATGACTCAGCCCCAGAAAACACACAGACGCACTCGCATCCTCACCTTCACATTACCCACAAATCACAAACATCCTCGCACCATGTGGTGTTGCAATCACGGTAAGATAAATCTTTTTTACTTCATGCAGATCGACCATTTTTAACTTCTATAGTTATCTTTATTGGCGGTAGGGGAGGTATTGCTTTCAAAGGTACTAATACATAAAACTGTCTTGGCTTGTCATTTTATACAAATGATGATGCGCTATAAATACATACTTCTTTTTATAGTTCACTCATTGGCTGATGTCATGGAGAAGGAAAGTGCAAGACAATATGGGTCACTTAGTCCGTCACTTAGATTTAAATATTCAAGTACTTGTGAGCACTTTGTGTGGATAATTCTACACATGCATTCCCTCATGGACCCTTTCTATCTCTTTCACACACACACACACACACACACACACACACGCACACGCACCTACAGAAAGAGTCTCTTGGTGTATTGTTCTGACCTCGGGCCATCCTTCTTACACTGCGACTGACCTTTCAGTGCTGAAAAGAAAAACAGCCGGTGCCCCGAATGGCTCCCACTACAACCTGCACATCACACACACCCCCCCCACACACACCCAATTGCATACACACTTTCCTCTACACGTGCACTAATTTCCAAACACACTCAGGCATACATGTACACACACGCTCGCACACATGAGCGTTGACTAAAAGGCTACCGCTGGGTGCCAGAGGTCACTCAGGGTGAAATCGATGGCTGTAAAACCAAAGGTGATAAATTATTGGGTCTGGGGCCCTCAGACAAATTGCAAGACAGGAAAAATAGAAAGGAACAAAACAAGTTTTATCCTTCTCCCCTGCGCTCTATCTTTTGTTTTCTTATCGTAAATCTTAATACAGTTTCATTTGTGCGTGCAGGAACTGGAGTTACTGCAAGATACCAAAGCGTCTGTTAAGCGGAGCGGCAAATTCCATCCAAACTTTAATAGCTGTCTTTGTTTTTTGTTTCCTCTGTGATGAGAAAACAATAGATTAGAATGAACTGTATGTGCTTTGCGCTTTTATGCCAGGTGTTGTTATTGTTTAGAGGCAATTAAGATGATAATCGCTAATCAATGTGTGCGATTTGAGAAGGTTTCCATACTGGCTTCAGATGAAATTGTAGATCCCTCTCTCTGTCTCTCTGCGTCTGTGTGTGTGTGTGTGTGTCTTGTCTCCTTGTGTGTGTGTGTGTGTGTGTGTACATATAGATCTCTATGAGCCATGGGCGAGCTTAGTTGTGGTCAGTGAGTGATCCCATAATGAAGACTGGCTTTACCGTCTGTCAAAACCTTTCCCCTACACGCAGACATGTGAACATCTCTATCCCTGTCTTCCTCGCCCTCTGTCTCTCACTCATTTTGTTTTTCCTCTTTTGAATTCCACTCCCTCTCTTCACAGGCAGCTCAAGAAAAAAAAAAAATGCTGCCGTCTATGTCCCTCTCTTCTCCACAGCAGCAGATAACTAACTGGCTTCCTCACTCAAACAAACTGCTTGATAATGGAATCATCTCTATTCAATTAGTGGTCTAACAGTCTTCCGTCTCGGCAGCCCCCGAACACACATGCGTGCGCACTCACACACACACATTCACACACGTTCCCCAGCCTTTTCTTTCGCCCAGCTTTAATGCAGCCAGACACCAGTAATGTTGATGATGGCAGTAGATGCTGATTGCTCCTCTTTCCCTTCCTCTTATTCTCTCTCTGCCATTAATCAGCGGTGAAGGAGAGGGAGCGGCAGAGAGACGGAGAGACTGAGGAAGAGGAGAGAGAGAGAGAGCTGCAGAGTTTGGTCGGTCAGCCGCACCGGAGTGAGTAATTAACTGGCATTAACTCATTAAACTGTCCCAGATGTGGCCATGAATATCTGAGTGGTGGGGAGACACAGAAGAGAAGAGAGAAAGAGAGAGTCCGGGCCTCCCTGCAGCCTGCTGACAGCAGAAGAAGACAGAGACTGTGGAAGAAAGAAAATGTATGAGTGGAGGAGAGTGTGTGTGTATCTGTATACTGTATGTGTTCTTAGCCGTGCATGCATTGGGAAGGCATACTTGCATCAGAGTGTGTGTGTGTGTATGAGGAAAGAGAGGATGTGTGTGAGTGTGTGCGCCTCATAGGAAACCCAGGCCTCACAGTGTGGATCATCCTGACTTATCCTGGGTGATTTATATGCTATTTCAAGCTGATTAAGATTTATTATAAACATGCCCTTGTTTAATCACTCAGTGCCGTCCTAATGAAAACAAAATACTGTCATACATTTTATAGCTTCTGTTGCTTCATTGTGATGCGCCAGTGAAATGACAGTCCATTTTATCTTATTGTACTGTGCTTTATTCATTTCTGCACTTTGAACTGCCCTATTTTACTTCCCTTGGTAGCATTCTGTAGCTCTAAATGTAGGGCCGTAATCACCCATTTAACTTTGAGGGGTGGGCATTTTTAATCAACAACTATTCCCCCCAAGATAATTTTTAGCAAGTTTTTTAGTGAGCATGTTGAATCAAAAATCTAACATCAGGGGTTCTCGAAGTTTTGATCAGTGAGTGCCATTTTAGGGAGCAACATATAGTTGAAAATAGGAAAAGTGAACAAACTACGACTTCATTATGACACACTATACTATAACTTTTTTATGCCCTTTTCTGTAACATTTTTATGACATGCTAACACTTAACAAAAACGGCAACGGCTGACAGTGATACAGCCAACACAGCACGCATAGTGCATTCTAGTTTTCCACTTTTTAATGCATTTGAATAGGGGTGAGTGATATGGCCCTAAAATAATATCAAAATATTTAAAGGTATTTTTGCGCTAACAGTATTCTTCACAATATGACAAATTAGTAAAAAAAAAAAAAAAAAAAAAAAAAAGACAAAAAAAATGTAATTCAAGAAAATAGAATTGTTACAAAATAAGTGAGATATTTTTACAGTTTGCCTTCAAATATTCGTTAAAAATAAAGCAAAAATTATCTCTTATTTCTTTAATTTGAAACCACAACAGTAACGCAGAGTGAGGTTTTATGGGTTTTTGCCCTCTATGTAAATGTCAGACACTGATGAGAGAGGCTGTGCATCATCCCTGCAGTGCTGAAAATAAAGTGCCGTTCTTTAACGCACACGAAGTCCCATTGTTTATGTGTTGTTGCCACAACGAGCTAACACAAGCTAAAGGAGCTAATGGTCTTCGGAGGTCCCTTTACTCTGCCAGTCTGCCAGCTTGGCGCTGGTAACACTTATTTATCTTATTTACACAACGGCATGTCATTTCTGTCCCTACACGGTGCTCGTCTAAAATCCTCCTCTGCTCTCTGTGTCGCGCACGGCGGAGTTCAGCCCTGATGCGCACACACACACAGACACAGGTGAACACACACACACGCAGACACAGACACAGACACAGGTGTGCATACAAAAGAGCTGAAGAAATCGTTCCCTTTCTTGAGAACGAGTTCTTCCCCGCTCGCTGCCATGTTGTTTGTGTATCAAGCGCGCGGGGAGGTGGGGTGAGCCCACTCTGAACTACGGGAGCCCAGTGTGGCGTGGCGGTGGCGGATTTTAAATAGAAACTTGATTTTCATTAAAACAAATCGGCCTAAACTACAAATTCGAATTAATCGATAAAATCGATTTATCGCCCAGGCCTAACTGAAGCTGTTCCTCTTTTTGGAACCACCGCAGATTTGCTAATAATTTCACTTTCAGCCATGTGTGTTGTTGCTGTGGGTAACAGCATGATGTCATATGTCAAAAAGTCTAAATATCGCAAGTATCACAATATGAATTTTTCATATGATATTAAAAATTGTACCACTAATATCTCGAATGAGATGATATGGCACACCCCTACACTTGAAATTAATACAACTAAGAGACAGTACAGTGTTTGACACTGATTGCACCCACCCACAGCAGTCAAGTAGCAACTTCTGCTGGGATACAGCCCCACTTGCCATACCCCACGTGCAGAACTGCAGTATACCCTTATCTTAGAATCAGTACTTATAATAATGCCAGTTTGTTACATTGCCTTACATTTGCCAGACAGCCTGTTGTAGCACAGTATTTTTCTTTAAATAACTGATCAGTATTTGGGGGAGGCATTTAAAGCATATGTGAATATTAAGGGTTATTTGTCCCCACCAATATATGTTATAACTACTGCCTAGACTAAATTTATCCACGTGAAACACCTTGTAACCTGAAGATAATGTATTTAAAAATGTTACTATTATGATTCTTGATTCCACAGAATAACCTTTGTTTGAGAGGAAGACCAGAGGTGCAGAATTGCACTCTGCTTCTAGTCGGGATTCACACTGAAAGACAGGACAAATGCCTGTTGTCACGAGTAATGACCCAATAAGCCTGGGCGTTCAGCTGAAGGAAGGCTTCTCTATTATCACTACAGCAGCCTGCTTACCTATAGGCTTCTCTATTATCACTACAGCAGCCTGCTTACCTATAGGGGAAAAAAGACAACCAGGTTGATTACAAGCGCTGATTACACATCTGTAGGGTGAAACAGAAGTTTGGATTTTGGGAATGGTTATTTGCATTTCATACCGTTTGAAGTTTTCGGCTGAGTCAGAGTCCTTTTAAACAGGTGTTTACACTGAACCAAATCGCTTCATCATGATAAAATGTTGGTTTTAGATTGGTTTTGATGACTCACTTATTTGACGGCTTTATAGATGTCAAAAAGTTCTTGCATAATACCGCTCACTTTCTTCACTATGTGTTTGTGTATTCTTTTAGTCATTAGCATGTTTTCATTTGATCTGTTTCGGTGTGTCTATCCCTCTGGGGTAAATATTTGAACTTCTCCAGGTTGAATTGATTCCCTTGCTGGAGTCTCATTGAAGCACAGAAAGTGGACACACAGCTTGCATGATAAGATAAGAAAGTTCTTGTATTTTTGCCGACATTGGAAACTTATTCATGTACTTCTTTGCTCAGCTGTTATGTTCCTAAGTTTCTTCCCAGGTAATAATAAAATATGAGCTGCTCACTTCAACAAGCGAGAAATACGGCACTTATTTTGAACCACATGTCTCTTTGGCACTGTCAACTATGCTATGTGTAAAAGTGATTGAATTGAAATGACTCACATTAACATTACAAATCTAACAACTGGTTGTTAGGCAAGGTAAAATATGTAAAACATGTGCTGGTGTAGGCGAAGGAACACCTTTGAAATCTGAGATGGCTGCTTGATAAATTGTCTTTCACAGTAATTGCTTGGGAGTTTTTTTCCCCTCCCTCTGTCTGACAAAGTTTTTTTTCTTTCTTTTGTTTACAGAGGTCCAATTTACTGGATGTTATCTGTGCATTTGAACGTGTATTTCTTTTAAGCATTAAATTACAGAAAGGCCCCAATAGTAAATGCATTCTTTAGTATTTATCTAGCACCATGTTCATACTCAGCAACAACAGGACCAGTGAGTATAAACTAAAAACTGAATTATTCTTAATATTATCTTGACTCTTGATGTGGAGTGACTTTATTCCATTTCTCCACAGCTTCTACACTGAAAGTCGTCTTTACACCATCATCACTTGGTCAGTGTGTTTTATTTTTGACCTCTGCTCCTCAATAGGAGTTTAAGTACCTGAAGTAACACCTACTTATTTAGCTGAACACAGAATTAAATTGCTTTGCTTAGTTGAAACTCTCTAGTGTAGGCCAGCACCTGAAAAAAATACAACAAAACAAAAAGACATTATTCATTTTGCTGCATGAGATCTGCTCCACAACAACTTCATTTGCATTTATCCACTGTCAGGCAGTGAAAGAAAGAGAGAGAGGGGAGCGTTCATCTGAAATGATGCATGGCTGACACACTGTGAGTGATAAAAGTAATCACTCTAGATGCCATCTTTGGAGTGTGTGTCTATGTGTGTGCAATCATGCATGCAAGAGTGTGTAAAGTGTGCATGCTTTCGCTGCAAGCTAGTTCACTTATGTGTGTGTGTGCAGCAATGTGTGCATGCATTAGTGTGTATGTACACCTAAATGTGCCCTTGTGTGTGTGTGTGTGTGTTTGGCTACCGTTGAGCCTGCATGAGCGTGTGCCTGCATGTGTGCCTGTACCTTTTGTGTGTTTGACGGCGTCTTATTAAAGTGTCATTTAGACAGACACTTCTCAGAGTCTGGCCCCAGGCAGCCTGATAGATTGTAATCATGGACTAAATTACTACTTTCCCAAGCTGTAATCACAGGCTATGTGTGTGCGCGTGTGCTCGTGTGAGTGTGTGTGTGTGTCTATGTGAGGCAGACAGAGAACCTCATCATTGTTTGGCATGTGTCTGTTATGATTCAGGTGAATGCAACAATCTGCCTGATTGATTTACCACTCACTTTGTAACTCATCTGCGCCCCCACGCAGCCTTCACTCTCGCAGGATTACACTCTACATCTCACACGGGGCGAACCTGCTCGTTCACAGGTTGGTATAAATGTCGGAAACTATTTAAGTTATTGCTTCTTTGGAAAGTGGTGTTATTAAGTCAGTAGTTCTGAACATTCATAAGATCATAAGATATCTGGATAATGCCTAAAGGCAGCTTTCTTTGTTTTTGTCAGTTTTACAACCACACTTGAGATCAAACTCTCACACTCATTAGAGAAAAATGTCTGGATTTGCGCTGGTGTAGGTGTTAAACTTTAGTTTACACTGGGGTAGGTATTTCTTGTAGTGAGGTTTATCATATAATTCATCAAAGAGGGCAAAGACCAGTCACCGCTTTTATAAAAACTCCATTCCTTTGATGTGACAGCGATGACAGCGCTGTCTGGCGACACTCAGCCTTGTTGAACTGTGACTCAAAACTGCTCAAGGTCTCTATCTCTGTCGAGCTTCCATCACTTGACTATTTTAAGATACCAAGGAGGGCTGAAGACGCACACACACACATACGCACCACAATTATGAACATACACATGCACTCGTCTTCCACCTGAAAGCACATGCACAGAGCTTCCACACATCACTTGCCCTTTAGCAAAGCACGCGACGGCGAACTATCTTTCCTTTTAACCTTCTCGCCCCGCTCTTATGCGGTTATCGCTTCCCTCTCAGACTTCACCCAAATTATGTCTCTTCACAGCTCGGCCACCCTGAGCCAGGATGTCGGGCGGAAGGAAAGTGACTGAATGAACCAGCGGGACACGTCATGTTGTATTTCTGAGTTGTGACTCATGGCAATTAAGATCACAAGCCTGAGTAATGAGTTGTTAAGGAAATAAAATGGGATATTAAAAAGGGGGTGCAGACGCCTGCTATTAGTAATCTGATAGTTTTGCATTACACTGAACACTTTTAGGATTTATTGCTCTTGCCCTGTAATGCAGCCTACTGTTAAGCTGTAATGCTCGAGGATGACATAGTACCTTATTTGAAGTATTACTGATGAGCAAACACATTAACACACACATTCCCCGCCCCACCCCGTTTTAAAACCTACAGTATTTAATTTCCTCTGGCCTTGTCTATTTGGCCGGCGAGGTGGTAACTTGATTGGTCAGCTGTGTGCCTTTCCTGTCTGATGATTGGATTTGGTTCTCATGTGTCCAGAGCACACCCCGGCACACCGGGATGAAGCAGATTAACTAGATTTTCTGTTTTTCTATGCTCTCTCTTTCTCTCTCCATCCCTGGCACTGTTATTGGAAGAAAGTGATAATTCCCCTGCACTTCAAACACAGCCCCCTAACTAAGACTCTGCTTAAGTCTCCTCCAAGGAAAAGCTGCCTGCCTGCGCACAGATGTCTCTGATTAAATTGTATCTCAGAGAGAGTAAAAGAGAGAGTCCTCCTTACAGCTCTCCCCCTCCTTCTCTCCTTCCCTCTCTCTCTCTCTCATCCCTCCTCGTGTCTCTCTATCTGTCTCTCTGTTAGCTTGCTCAACTGGCTGTTGCCAAAAGAGCCTTGGGCGACGAATAAATTGCTTTGGTTTCAGCAGACAGAGAAGTTGGCCGAGACAAGCTGAATCAGTGCATTAGATGCGAAGGCCCCCTCATAGACTGGAAGTTAGCCTTTAGCGCAATCATTGACCGTGAGTGATGATTATGTCTAATTGAAGGAGACTTTCGCTACCTGTAACACAGCTGGGGGGCCTTGAGCATATTGGACAGAGGAAAACAGGCAGGGAGAAAAGAACAGAGTGTGTGTTACAGGAGATGGTGGAGGGAAGGAGATAGGTTACAGAGGGATGGAGGACGATAGGCGTGGGAAGTGGAGGAATGAAGGAAAGGTGGGTGACGGAAAAAAGAAAAAGAAAATCAGTGGGAGTGAGTAAAAGAAAGATTCTTTTAATAAATTAGTCAGATAGCAACATTGTCTAATGGTGGAATTTGTACATGGTTAATACATTCTAATAAAGTCATGGTGGCCCACTAATGAAACATAACCAGCGCTGTTCTTTCATGTAAGGCCTGTGGGTGTTTAGCTTTCAGCATTTGGGTAGTCGAACAAATGTGGTTTCTAAATATACATCCGCTTAAAATCTGCTTTTAACAAGGAAAATGCGTGCAAAAATTAGCGCTAACCAAGGGATTTTCAGCCTATCTCGTAGCCTTTCAAATCACTCCCAAAACCCATAAAAACAGTACATTTCAACGCGGACTGGGCCAGTGCTCAATATGCAAAAAGCTTCCAAGCAATTTAGAGGAAAAAAAATCAATATGCTCATTGTGCATCAGTGGAAAAAAAACACATTCTCTCCAAATTTGAACACTGGAAATAATAGGATATCGTGCCATTTTCTTCAGGCTTCATTACAGCTAGTGTGCCAGTGTTTTTGGAAGTGTGGGTATGTGCATGAGAGCTTGTGCACATCAAGTCGCCCCCTTTTGTTTTTGTGTATAAGATGCACGTGTGTGTAGGTGAGTGTAGATACATGCATGCTTGTGCCTGCTTGTAGGCCCCTGTGTGTGTGTGTGTCTGTGTGTGTGCAGGAATGAACGCTTGAGCTGAGCAGACGGGTGCCAAAGACAAAAACAGCCACAGCCCCCCCCCTCCAACACTCTATTTCCACATGGCACTGGGTTCCCTGGCATGAACGGTGGCCACGGGAGTCGCTTCAGATCATCTAGGAGGGTATTGGATGGCCGTGGCTGCCTTTTGCAATAACCTGGCAAGGTCCAAATTCATTAGGGTAAAATTTGGCCCTGGCTGCAGCACTGTAGTGCCCACAGCATTTGGCCCTGCCGCCCTGTGCTGCGCTAGACCGAGCTGCGGAGCGTTTTTGCTGGATCCAGAGAGAGCCATTAGCGGCTGCTTGTGATGATGGTTATGCTCCCCAGTGTCACACACAGATAGTTGCCTTTGAATGATTTGAGCGATTACCCTTTTCACACAAGCTATGCAATAATGGGTTAGGTGAGAGCGGAGAGAAAAGCGAGTGGGCGGGGGGAGGGTGGAGAGTCATGGAGGGAAGAGAGGGAGAAAAACTGAGAGATGAAAAGGGGTTCATGTGTCATTTTAATTCAGAGTAATCATTGTTTGAAATTCTGTAAAGTGAATTTATTTTAATGTTGTCCTCTCATTCACACACACAAAACATAACTTATCAAATATGAAAATAATACCAAAGCTAAATGCAAACTTATAGGGCATTGCTGTTGGAATGAATTGAAAACAATATTAGTATTCCAAGTATTTTTTTTGTAGAATTAGGTACTGAAACCCAACAATGAGTACCTACCAGGCCGAAAAACAAAGCACATTTTGGTGCCTCATTTTTTTGCCAGATTGTGCATGTAACGAGTGTGCGGTTGTATGAGAGAGCAAGAGAGCGCTTGTGTGTGATGGTGACGTGTCACAATGAGGCTGCAGCACCCAGAGCAGGGTTTGAAGGTAAACGCAGCAGTGCAATGTGAGTACAGTCTAGGCTATTTGTCAGTAAATAAATGCTACAACCCCTCAAGACCCAGGCCAAGCTCAGTGTCTTGCTTGGCACCTGCTGATTAAAGTGAAAGGGGTTAGCCCCAAAGTTAGCGAGCAAAGTTAGCCTCCCTCAAGGTGGACCAGCTATTTGCATTGTAGTGACAATCTTTACTGCTCTGAGACACATAGTTGAGAAACTCAAAATTTATTTTGTTGTCATTAGTATTGCTATTGTTGTTTAGTGTTAAATGTGTTTGGGTTTATTTGTTATGTGAATATAAGAGAGTTAATATATTGCCTTTGCAATAAAGAAAGCCATTTTTAAATGTCACTGACCATCAATTGGGACTTCTTTTTTTTTTTTTTTCAAATATTGGTTCAAGCACTGTAAGGGCACCAGTGCCATTCTTAAAGTATCAATTGAGTATCTGTATTGGAAAAAAACTAAAGCCATACCCAAGATCAGTTTTTTGTGACATTTTTATCAAATTATTTCTTCTTGAGAGGATGGACTGATGTGAAAACATTCCATCAGCCAAAAGTGAAAGAAATGAAAGCGACATATTCATTACATACATATACATTTTCATTCAATGGTGTGTTCTAATATACAACAAAGTAATGTATACTTGCAGAACTGCCAAATACAATTCTGAAAAAAAGCAGATGGTCAAGCATTTATAACAAACTCCTGGTAGCCAAAATCATTGCTTTGAGTGAATTTAGGGCTGCAAAATTAATCAAAATACTGGCTAAGTACAATTTCCATATCGCAGGAGCTGTAATTTTTGAGAAAGGTAAAAATGTGTTAAAACATACCATTGGAAATGAAGCATTGTGGTGCTACAGAGATGCTCCGGCCCACAAATCATATCCCAGACATAAGGGAACATGCTTGTTTGGTACAGACTCCAGCAAAAATCACATCATCATCATTTTTTTACACTTTTTTCAGTGATAATCAAAAGAAAAACTATCCTTTCCATTATAATTCCCAGTCATATCACAATCCCAATATCTTCCACAATAATCACAAATTTTCTTTTTTACATATCCTGCAGCCCTAACTGACCGCTCGCTCGAGCATCCACTGTAACCACCTATCACACCAGAGGTGCTTGTGTCTGATTGCTGACTTCAGAGAGCAAAGCTGAATCAATACTTTGCCAGAGACAGCAAACAGAACCGAGGTGCTGACGAGAAGCTGCCCTCCGTTCAGAGTTCACACTGTGCAGTTTTTGTGCTTCTTTCAGATTTCACTCCTTTGGGGTTGCTTGCTCAGTTGAAGTTAACATTGGTGTGATCTGAAACCTACAGACTCTGCTTTAATCTTTCTGTCTGCTTTACAGTGTGAGATACAGTCTGTTACTGTTGTCTTTGTTTTTGTCTTTGTTTCACCTAACACCTATGTGCTTTAGTCTGTGATGGTTTTACCTACATAGTGCTCGTTTCTAATTTGTCGACATGAGCGTGTTGTTCACTTTTACACTGCCTTTTAGTGTTCACAGCAGCAGGCTAGACATTTTCATGCACAGTTTTTGTACCATAAGTTTGGCATAGCTTCAACTTCTGAATCAAGCCGTGGATTGATTGAAGTGTTCTTGTTCCAACATGCAATTATACTGTTAAAATTCCTCTCCACAGCGTTGTCAGAATGCATACTTATACAATTTGTTGAATATGTGTGAGCTTGCTATTAAAGTGCATTTAAGCTATTTGAATTAAATGGAAAGATTCAGTTACCTATAATTTTCCTGGGAATCATAATCAGCATTCAGGATTTGAAAGTGTTATTAACCTGCTTCTCATCTTCATCTCAATTAAACAGTAAAGACTCCAGTCCTGTCTCCTTGAGATTACATTTAAATAACCAATTTAAAATAGCAAATATGAGAGAAATGTAATGCTGAGCAAACTGTGTTTTCTATTAACATGAAGACATGTTGCTAATTAGCATACATGGCAAATACTGAAGTTATCGGTAAAATGTTCAATGACTACAAATTTCAGTCGTTCTCCACCAAAATAAGCAATCTGCATTTTAATGTTTTAACATCTAACCAAAATCACGATCTTTCCCTTACCTTAACCAAAGTGCTTTTGTTGTCTTAACCTAAGACAAGAGACTTTTTTTTAATTAAAATGTAACCAAAATCATGATCTTTTGCTAACCTTCACCAAAGTACTTGCCTAAAACTAAAGCCCTGTTTCCACCAAACACTTTCGGTATGGTACCTTTGGAACCAAAACTAACCTTTCAGATATGGTACCTGGACCCTAGCATTTCCACCGCAGACAGTACTCTTAAACAGTACAGGCTGCAGTGTCTCTCAATGAGATATCTAAAAATAGTATGTTTTTGATTTAGTCCTTCTAATGCAAGCCCAGGGGTTTAGTGTTGTTGAAGCCAACAGGAACGACGCTCTGCGACACTTTTTTTTTCTCCAAGAGAGCATTGGTATATATTCTGTCCCAGTCAAAATTCACTCCAGATCCACTCATTACTAAAAGTGTATGTCATATAAAAACTAATGGAATAGTCAAAGTTGTCACTGTGAAATTAAGGTGTGCTGATGGATTCACATTGTCAATGCACTGAGCAACAAAACAAGTTAACATTCCACCTTCAAAGTTGCCGGCAATTAGCCCAGTGAATTAAGTTATTTTTTTCTCAAACTCCAGCTGCTGCAAAAGGCAGCAAAACATCCTTTCATTTTGAAGTTACAGTCTACTAATAAAACTCTCCACGGTATGAGCCTAACAATGAGCCACAGCTCGGCCCTGAGCAAGAGTGACTGTCTGCTATTGACTAATCAACAGACTGCAGTGTTCACAGCTCCACCTTTTAGTACCAGATCTGTGTGCTAGGTACCCCAACAGAAGGGTGACCAAAAATGAGGACAGTACGGAACGGTTCCATTGGTACCATCCACAACTTTTCACTATGGAAACGGAAAAAAAGCGTACCGAACTGAACAGTACCGTACCGCTTGATGGAAAGAGGGCTTTACACAGGAATCTAGAAACAGACTCAAAGTTCTGGTACCAAGTTCATGTGCTTTGTACTCCAAAAAGAGGAGGAAACTTCAGCAATCATAATGCACAAGAGATGTAGTGGTACTCTCATGCTGTGCACACAATGACTCATCTGTTCTAACTGTTGTACTGTTTTTAATGTACCCTGTATTTCCTGATAAAACAGCCTAATTTTCTCCACAAGGATCATTAAAGTTTCATCTCATCTATTTTACATTAGGGTTTACAATGAGAACAGTATGTGTGACACTGGTGCCTAATTATAGACTGTTACCACGGTAATAAGGTAGCAGGTTAAAAGTGATGACAACACACTGCAACATACTGTATAGTACTGTATAAGTAGACGTGACATGAACACACACACATGCGACTACAAATGACTGTTACATGTGTCTATGTACTGAACGCCAACAAACACATGCCACTCTCCCATCACACACATACAGTACACACACAAATATACGCATTGAGAGCCGTCAGACAAACAGCTGGCGCAGAGCTCCAGATGGACAACAGCTCACAGTGTTAACTGAATTATAGATTTCATAACACGGGATGCCTATACAACTGTACTAGAGTAAGATGAGCTGATCAAGCCAAGCATGCACAACAGTACGTGTCAGTATGTGCCAGGCTGTATGTATCCTGTGTGTCTGCTCAGGCCTGTGTACAGAGCAAAAAAAAATAGAAGTGTGACTTCATCTGTGTGTACTTGCATTTATGTGTGTGTGTGCGTTAACACAATCCCATTCTGCTGTACAGTGGAGCAGCGCCATAAACAGGGGGCACCTCTCCTATTTGATAACAGATAGGCTCCCGTAGGATCGGCCATTATTCCTTTGCATTTCACCGAGCAAATGAACTTGACAGATGGCTGTGTCACCCAAACCCTTGACTACCAACCTGATTATGCAGAAAACAATACAATAGAATAGAGCAGGGGAATCATTACTGGAGGTAGGGATTGTGAGTTTCGAGAGCACACCCCAACACCTCACCCACGGTCGAGGACAATGCAGCGCAGCCCAACAAAATTACACTTGTGAAATTGAACAGCAAGAATGAGTTTAACATAAACTGGGTTACGGTCAGGCAATCTGTCATCAGGCTAAAGCCATTGTCTAGGGCTGCTTGCATGGCATATGAACTCATCCGTCATCTTCGGCTCTATTAATGGCTGCAGCTCAGGTTTTAAACTGTAGAGGTTTACTGGCTGGGGCAAGGCTCCCCCGCTGCCTGTATATGCGTTATGAGGAATGTGTCATTTTGTGTATTGGATGCGTATGAGCCTGGGGAAGTGAGTAAGTGAGATTGGTGTTTGCTGAGGCCTATGCTTAGAGAAATATGGTGAGTGTGTGTGTTTCTGCGTAGTAAAAACAAAAGCTTTTTATGCCTTAATTGTTGGGGGCAGGGGGGGGGGGGGGGGGGGGGGGGAGGGGGCAGAAATATAAAAAATGCCATTTTTCAGCTTGACCACCATAACTTGTGTACACTATCTTATGGGTTTGTTGTTTCAAGGGTCTTAGATCCTTATTTTTGAAAATGGATGGTTTTCCCCTCTGTTAAAAAGAATAATTCTGTCTACATGACATTCATGTTACAAAATATCTCCATCCACACTAGATCCAAAAAGGACTCCAACCACTCCCGGGTGAAAGTCGGTGGTTGTTGGACCCATCCACCACCCCTCGCACCCGCCCTACACAGACTTGCGCTACCTTAACTTTCATTGCTGTCCCTCCGCATTTCCTCCTGACATTGCCAGGTGCCATTGAACAATAACAGTGACTGAAAGGACAGCTTTTTTCATCTGTATGTGATGCCAGAAGTCACTGACCAAGCGGTGGTTTTCAACAACTTAGGAAAATCCCCGTTTCTAACAGTCTTTAAATCACAGATGCTGAGGTGGTGATAAAACGTTGGGTGCAGCAGATGCCTCAGTTTGTCCATGAAGTGGTAGTCTCGCCACCAGACAATCAGAGATCTCCGCCTTCTGATAGTCTGGGGACACTCCTTTCTAAAGTGTGTTTAACACACCGGCGAAAACGGCCGGCAACAAAGCCACGCCTCTTGCATTTTTGAAAAGGACACGCCCTCCGGAAATGTGCGCTCCCCCTTTTCTCGTCTGCAAGGACACAAACACACAGAGAGCTTGAAAATGGATGCCGAGAGATTTAACTCCGTTTTATCAAACGTGTGCTCAGTCCACAAGATTGTGGAAATGAAGGACTTACAGCGACTTGAGCCATTTTGTACCGCTACACGTGTTTCTAGTCGGACTATGTTTACGAGCACAAGAGTTCAGCGAGCCACCGAAGGACCGCCCTGCGGATTTACTATTGGTTCTGCAACATAGGGAGTTTTTTTTAAACTCTGAAATTGTATCTGCCCATCTAAACACAAAATCAGGGAGAAAGTCATCAGTCTTTAGTTAAGCAAAGCGTCTAAAGACTGACTTGTGAGTCTAATGAAGTAGTGCAGCATTACTTAGTTTGTGTGTAAAGTAGTGATTAGACCAAGCAGGGCTAACAAAATGTTAGCAAACCGGTGTTGTTGTTTTTTGTTTTTGTTTAGCAAATGCTCATTACACAAAGCAACAATGCACAAATTAAGTAGATTACATAATCGTTTTGCAAACACCCCATTTTTCACATCCACACAGTTAACATGAACAGTTTTGAAAAATCTGCACCTCAGAACGTGTTTTTATCATAATTCTTGTTAAACAACACACTTTAAAAACCTCAGATTTAGTGACCTAAAACTCTGTTTGCATGTGGATGAGAGACTAAAACATAAAGGAAATCATCCGCTCTCAAAAACAGCTGTATATGTGTAGACAGGGCCTCAGTCTGTACAGACTCATGGGATTTTTCGAATGGTGAGAATTTCTGATCAACTAGGAGAAAAGTTCGCCTCAATCCAGCCAACAGTTACTCTACACTGGAAGGTGGACACTGCAAACTAGTGCACACTACGGAACATATGGTGCTGCCGCTGGACTTCAGAGAATAGCCACTACAGGGATGCTTTCCATTTCACCCCGACATCATGAGTCACATCTGGATGTGGATCTTTTCACATTATCACTGCCCACATCAACTGTCCACTGAGGTCCTTTCTACTACTACATCTGTTCTGCAGCCTGTATCAATTTACATTGGTCACCATTCCACATTTTAACATCATGTTGTCATGCTATTATCATGGAAATTACAGTTGTTATACAGAGTTCTGTTGGCAGACATGCCAGTTGTACTTCTAGTTGTACAGGTGCAGGGCTCACAATGACAAGTCACCCTGCTGTTTCATTTGGCACTTAAGACCTTGCTCTTAAGTTTATAGCAGTGAATGGGTTCATGACTAACTATGTCTGTAGAGCCTGTTTAGAAGGCTTTGCATTCATTAGTTGAACATAGAACAATAGAATATGTCACCATTTTACCTTTGGCATGTAAGTAAGCATGTTAGTCAAGTTTGTGAGTTATTTACGCATTGTTTTCAAGGTCTAGTGTGTTGGATTGAATTGCATCTAGTGGTGAGCTGAGAGACTGCAACCAACTGAAATACCTCCCATGTGCCAAGAGTGGATGAGAACTACAGAGGCCGATGCAATAACACACATGGCCCTTTCTAAAGCCAGTGGCCCATTTTACACTTCAAGGCAGAAATGTCAGGCCGTTCTTCCGCCTCGCCATGCTAAAGAAATTGTACAATCACAAAATGAGGGACAGAGTTGTCTCGCCTTTAAGCCAGCAGTGGAAGTAGTAACAGCGTGAAATCAAAATGGGAAGACAGTGAGGTCCGAGAGCTCCTTACCCTCTAATCAAAGTCAAGTCAAGTCAACTTTATTTATACAGCACATTTCATACGACAAGCGTAAACTCAATGTATGGTCACCTCCTCATTCATCTCCGAGATCAGGGGTGAGTTAGCCTCCACTGAGCAGCTCATCTCGGTCCTTCTCCAGCGTCAGGCTGACCTCTGCTCTTGGATATCCTTGTTGTAGTACCCCGAGCCGACCAGTCTACTAACGAAAGTTAACGCGCTCAGTCGACCCGTCTCCTGGCTGTTCCACTTGGGCCTCGGTGGTTAAAGGCAAGAATAGACGCTCCCTTCCTCTCTACGTTTCCCAGGATGATTCCACCGTTTTGGAGATGTCTAATTTCTTTGCTCCTCTGGCTGATGTACCAACGTTGCCTTCACCGCTGCTTATTCCATTTTAATTGTTTTGAAAGCGCTGTCAAAGGATAGGTTATATGTCACACTACAGGCCAATGCTGTTGTGTGACACGTCAAGCCCACCATGCTTGCCATGCCTCTTTTGTTTCCAGAATGCCAGCATGCTGTCTAAGATCTGTTTGGTACTGTGTAAAAAAGCAAAGCCGCCATAATGAAGGGTCTTTGTTGCAGCCCTACTACAGGATCTATGTAAAAAAAAAAAAAAACAGTAGTGTTTGGTTTGTCTTGGGCTACTGTAAAACAAACATGGCGAACTCTGTGGAAGAGGATCCAATCCATATGCAGGTATAAATGGCTTATTTTAAGGTAACAAAAAACAAATGATTCTGAGTTTCAGGTGATTAATGAAAACATAGTTGTGAATATTATATTCTATTACTGTCAATGTAGCCCCTATATCCCACACACTGGACCTTTAATTGTTGGTTAGTACTTTGGAATATGTAACAAGTTCCTCTTGCATAGGAAATTTGATTTGTTCATTACATTGAACAGATGTTCTTAAGAACCCTGAACAACATACTTTAATATACTTACAAACATTTATTTAATATTACCTAAAAATATAACTGACAGTTGCCAGTTGAGGCCACTGAAATATGAGCATGTTATATCAAAGAAGTTGCATTTTTGTCTCTCAGGCAACACAAATATTGCCGTGCAGATGAAACAAAAAAAAAGACACATACCTGCTGTCCAATGAGCTTTTGCCCTTTTACCCTGAGGCGTTTTTGACCTCATCCCCACCACTTGCATAAACACAGAGCCCAAACGAGCCTGCATTGCACACATTCTCTCAGTCCAGGGTGTGTGAGTTTCATTAAGTCCATGTTTGAATAGGCAAAATAGACTTTCTCCATCACTCAAAACATTAAGCTGTTAAGATAACAAAATGAGGTGAATGTGCCTCTTCTTTCTCACTGTAACATGAACTTTGCCAATGTGGTGGCAAGAGTGTGCTTTACTACTTCAACCTCATATCCTGAAGTTGGCGGTTTGGTCAAAGTATTTGCAAAGCACACAGTGTAAACAAAGCTTAACAGGCTCTGAATGCCATAAATAAGAAGCCTCGAGTCAGTGGTAGAAAGTTTGTTCAAGCTATACCGTTCCCCCTCCCTTCAGCGATGGTGTGTTTCCCTCACCATGCTGTTGACAGTGTGTCACGCCGCGTTGCCAACTCACAAAGCAAACCAACAGTGGTCTTGCATCAGTTTAGCACCCTGGTGTTAGGTATGTACACACAGCAAGTCAAATCAAAGACCTTGTTTGTGCTTCAGCACAGTGCAGGTTTTCAGTGGGGAGAAATAAACCTTAAATAGGAAATCTCACACTGTCTTGTAAGTGGGCTAAAGCCGGGCCCAGCCTGAGAGGAGAGGGGTAAGGAGTGAGGGAGAGGGGGAAAAAACACTGTCTTTAAATGACTTCGATCTCTGGTGTGATGAATCACAGAGTTGCAAATCCCTTTTTAGCTAATTGCTACCAGCATGTGAGATTTCTCCCCTACTCCTCCTCCATGTTCAATATCAATTTTCAGGGCCGGCAGAGAGAGATAGCCCTGGTCTGTTCCCCTGAGTCTCGCCAGTGGCCTCGCTGATAAAAACTGCACTAACAGCACTTAGCCATTTCAGAGACTAGGGGAAACAGACATACACACACACACATGCGCACACACACACACACACACACACACACACACACACACACAGACTCTCTTATTCACAGCTGTGTGCGGTAATGAAGGAGAAAAGATGGGCCAATCGAAGTGAAACAGGGAACAGGCTGGTGTCATCTGCTCTGTGACCTTCTGAGAAGACTGTGTGTGTACGTGTGTATGTGTGTGTGCTCTCCTCAAGAAGTCTGGAGGTCAGACCTGTGCTCACTGAAGGGAATTAACATTTGTCTGCTTCGCTAAGGACAGGCTGTCCCCCATGGAGAATGCAGGAAGTGTGTGCAGATTGGTGAGCTTTAGCCTGTTTTCATTTCTGTGTAGTTAATGGTCATGCGGTGCCATTTTGTACTTTGCAATTAGTTTAAATATACTGGTGATGGCGATTTTGTCCAAAAAGAAACTACACTGTATGGAAATGAAGTGGTTAATCTTATAAGGATTTATACAAATTTTGAAAATTAAAGGGAAATAACATGGTAGGACAAAAGAGGAAGTAGCAGGCAAAAATATTTGGCAACTAACGTTACAAAGTTCTATTTCTAATTGTCACATTAACTAAGACCGGCTAAAACTGGTACGTGCAAATGTAATAATATACATAGAATTAATGTGTTTGTGTGTGTGTGAGCTTCCAGCATCAGCTTGCCCTTGACCATCCTCAAGAGGAGAGGCGACATGGCAGAACTCCCCTGACACCTTCTGCTGCACTCGGTCAGCTGCCTTCACAATTAAAGGACCACCTCCACCTCAGAATCCATCATGGGAAAGTGTGAACCCAGTGTACACCAGTCAATAACAATACTCTACAAGAATGTGTGTGCATGTATATATGTCTGTGTGTGAGGGAGAGTTGTACACTAGCAACCCTAAGATTTGTCAGAACAAGGTGAATTGGTGTCCTGCAGTGGCCATGAAAAAACAATATACAGTATAGAAGTGAACGCATTTGTTGATTTGAAGCTACAATCAACATGGAACATGGAAAATTGCTTTATTTCAAGTATTCCACAGATGTTACCTTTCTTGCCCAGGGTGGACCTTCAGTGGAAGCCATGTGCTTCCTGCCTTCTCTACAGCCCTGGTCACACCAGAAAGTGACATGGCAAAGTTCATTCGCACATTCTTGTGAAGGGTGGTCCTTGAAGCCTGATTACATTGTGAGTATTTGTAGGGCTGGTGATCTACTGTAGCTGGCGAATCACAAGACACAGAAGCTGGCTATAGGTTAGTTCACAAAGTTTATTCAAGACATACTCAGACAGACTTTTGGGCACTTTGGCTGTACAGGCCCTCAAAGTTAAGCAGTCTAAAGACAGTTTGCTACCAAGTCAACCTTTGTATGTGGGGCCCATGTGGGAAAAATGGGCCCTCTAAGGGATTTTCTACAGGTTCCATTTTAGCCCTATGCCAATTGCCCACACGGGTTGGTTTATCCATGTGGGCCCCACATAAGATGCCCATTTTGGGCCCATACCCACTTGGTACGTAGGTAGCCCTAGCATAACCCATGTGTGGCCCACTTGGGTAAATTCATCCATGTGGGCAATTTGCATGAGGCCAATATGGAACCTGTTGAAAATCCCATTCAGGGCCCATTTTCAGCCCATTTACAACCCACATTGGCCCCACGTGATGTTGGCAGGGTATTGGTCAACAACTCACAAAAGTTTATGCTAACACTAACGCTTTGTTTACACAGTTTTGTTTTGTGCCCATATTTCCAGATGGTATATAGAGCACACTCCCTCGTGTTCAAAGCAAGGACATGCTTTTCTCTATAGACGGATAGAAATGTTACCATAGTAATGGCAGAAGATCTTGCGGAATATGAAGATGAAGCAGTACAGAGTGAAAAACAGGACTGATGTTAGCTAGCTAGCGAAACATGCCATTGAACCTTTTACTTAGAAAATATGTATAAATAGAATTGTAATGATTCATCAATGTGTTAGCTAATTCAGTTTTTACACTAACTTCCTGTGGCACAATCTGCCACAAAAGTTGAATGTTTCAAGTGCTCAAGGCAAATTCTATAAAAGAAGGAGGAGGTTCACTAACACATCGGCGATTGGAGGTTCTCATAGGTTCTCATAGAAATTAATGGACTTCCAGTTGACTTGCATATGTACATACAGCTATATGGAAATGAGGCATAAAGATTTGTATATGCTTGTAAGGGAATTTGTGAGGAGATAGATGTTCATCTAAGGGAAAGCCACCAGTGCTCACATCAAATTCAAATCTTCACCTTTTCAGCAAAAACTGGTGGGACCCAGCTTGTCTCGCACTATTAAAAATCACTGCAGGGTGTATTTGGGCACTGGGACAACCAGTGGACTGAGATTAAATGTGCAAATCAGAACAAATCATATTCCTCTGATACACACATTATTACCATCACAACTTCCGCTGGCTTCTGTATTGTAGAACATTCCACTACACATGTCAATGAGTGGCTGGAGTAGAAGGTTCAAATGACAAATTAACATTATTATACAGCTGCAACCCATAGTGGACATTTCCTTTCACTTTACCTCTCTTTCAACCCCCTCATGTTTTTGTTTCATCTGCGGCTAAGAGGCTTTTCAGGGGCTAAAGTCACCTACTCCCCTCCCTGATTATGCAAAAAGCTTTTAAAAGAGGCAAGGTGGAGGGAGGTTTGAGAGATCTGTGGCCTTCGCACCCTGCTCCCTCTCACCCTCTCCTCTCTTCTTTACTCTAATCTGATTTCTAGCAGCCATCTTTGATCTAGGCCTGTGCCAGAGGAAAGCAAGCTGCTGGGGCCTTGCCTCTACAGATGAAGTGAGTATGGAGATTAGCAGCCTTCCCTTACAGCTTTAGTGGCTAATACCTGATTAGGGCCCAGAGTCAGCCAATTGTCTCAATGCTGGCTATCAATGGTAGCACTGGCTCTAGAGGGAGGGCGGGGGGTGGATGGATGGAGTAGAGGAAAGAGAGATGGAGTAGTAGTGGTGGTAATATGGGGTAGAGAGGGTTGGGATGAAGGTTGATTCCGTAATGGATACTCATTTTATCCCACCCCACTAAGAAGATTAGGCCTTGGGGTGTCATATTAGCTGTGCTCTCTGGGCCTTTGGTGGTCCATGCAGCTTTCTAATAGTGTTTGCTAGCCCATGGTGCTGCTGGTTCTTTCTCATCTCTTTCCCACTACACTGTACAACTTTATCACAAAGACTGTGAGCGTTAAATATCCCCCTTTCTTTTTAAAAAGAGGCAAGGTATGATCTACTTTGATGCACATCTGTTTCAAGTTAGAGAAAAAAATCCTCTCATCTTTCAAGGAATAAGCTGCACAGTGCGTGCTTTTTAATAAGAGATTGCAAGGCTCACTTGATGTATGAAGTGAGATGCAATGCAAGTGCATTCTGAAAAAAAAAAGTCCACTTCAACTCTGATGATACTTGCCAACAAATGGCACAACTCTTTGTTCATTTTCCAGGTCTTGCTTACTTTGCTTCTCAGATGTACACTATGTTTAAGGAGTGTTGTGTCTTAATTAATTAATGTCATATTATTTATTCAAGACCAACACAATCTTGAGTGTTCTCTTACTTCGACAGCAGAGTGCTCCGAGACGTAGCTGGCAAGGAGGCCAAACAGGAGGCCATGAAAGTTTAAAAAATGTGTTGAGATAGACTGTAGACATCTCGTTCCAGTGGAGGGCTGTTGCTCTCCCTCCATCGTGCTCTCTCTTACTCTCTATCTCTTTAAATCTGTCAGTTTAACAAAGACAGAGCAGACTTCTGAGAACGACAAGCTTAGCCAATTAGAGCACTTGAGACAGGCAAATGCCTCTCTTCTTTAGAACTCCGGTTTACAGTTATGCTACAACTGGTGCAAATAATTGGTTATTAATACAATGGATAACTACTGGGGAGAGATTTGTAAGCATTTAAGCATAAGAGAATTTGTCTAATTTGCAGCTGGTTATAAGCATCATACTCCACACAATGTGGGGTTGAGAGCTTTAAGTGTCAATCAGCAAGGGGTCGAATTTTGCTGCTCAACCTGCAGCAATGCAATCATTATTTTTTCTTACTCTATCGTGAGAAACCTTTTTTGTGCTTTCTGTTTACAGCAGAGAACAAATTCAGCCATATACACACACCAGCTCAATCACCAGACGGGAAATGTCAGCACTGTACGTTACATTTACACATTTTATATGTATCATATCAACATTTTTGAAGAGAAGTAGCTGAGCTAACTTTTTGATCTGGAGGCATAGGAATGGTGGATGACCTATCACCTTGGCGAGACACCTACAAAGTTTCAGAATACTGTAGAGCACTGCAGACCAACAAACAGCAAAACCAGTTGTGATTTAATGAGTCATTCCTGCATTTCCAGCATCTTTTTAGCCCCCAAATGTAGGTGTTTTTCACGACTTGTGGCTCTTTTTCCAGTGGCTTTTTTAGCCCCCAAACGTGGGTGTTTTTTAGAAACCCATCCCTGTGTTTCAAGTGGCTTTTTAGGCACAACAAGCGGTTGTTTTCTGCAGAGATATTGCTGCCTTTACAGTCAGGATAGTGGCACAAAAAGCAGTTGCTTTTGGCTGGGAGACTACCGCTTTTCCTGCCAAGATCATCAGACTACTAGCAGTTGTTTTTTACTGAGACATCACTACTTTCCTTGCCGGGATAGTGCCCCCCAAACCAGGTATTTAAGTCAAAACATGAGCTTTTCCCAGCTATAACCAAGTGGTTTTTGTGCCTAAACCTAACCACGTGATAAACTCAGCGTTGTTGAAAAGTAAAGCGGTAAAGTATCCGCTACATAATGACGTGCATATGGAACATATCCTTGGTTTTCAGAAATGTACAATGCCTACATTTTTCCTGGCAATTGGGTTGCACAAATGTATTATGCATGGTATAGACATTGCATTTTTTTAGCATGTGCTGCTATAGAAAAAGAAAAAACAGGTTGGGGGTTGGAGGGGGCAGAGAGGTAGAGACAAAGAGGGACGCAAAATCAGTGGAAAGGTGAAGGAAGAGGATGAGGAATGAGGAGAAGCTCCTTCAATAAAGCCTCAAATGCCTCATTATCCTAAGAGCTGCATCTCCTTATGAGCATACTCTTTATCTACTTACAATCTCTTCCTCTTTGTTCTGCGGTCCATGGCTCATAACACCTTTTAATCTCCATGTGTGTGAAAGGAGGGGGCTAGAATGCACGCTTGCATGACTGTGTGAGTATGCCTTATTAGTGTGGTGCGGAACCTCTGGATGGGGAAATTAATAAATAAAAGGTGGAGATTAGCTCCGTGTGTACGCTATTTTGTTTTTAGTGAAATTAGGCCTGATGGACTTAACTGATGCAGATGATTAGTCCCTCATTATCTGAACCCTTTATCTCAACCTTGCTAGTCAAAGCAGCCTATTTGTCTGCTAACATTTCCTAGCTACCTGGAAGTTTAATGACAGGCTGTATGAGATTAATTAACTAAAGAGTGTAATCTCACTCACTGAACTGCTGTGATGTCTTGTTCTTAAGAGGTGTGCTTGTTGTGTTGCTTTTTTTTGTCCATAAAGTGTGTGTGAGCACTTATGTGTGTTCTTGAGTGCATGTTAATTTGCCTTCAGTGTTTGTTTCATGTATCACCACTTTGTCTCCCTGGCCATTTTGCATGAGGTACTTAGCAGCCCAGCTAGTTGGATGAAGAAAAACAAAGTAAGCTTAACTCAATATCGAACCCAGTTTTGTGGTGGTGAACTTCCCCCTCCCATCAGCGGTGGCCTTAGACCCATTTAGAGTCCCAAAGGAGAGGCCAAGTTAACGCCTCCGCTCCCCCGCGGTCAGCTAATGAGAAGGGGCATGCATCGCCACAATCCTACTTTCTCTCTCCCTCACACAGCCCTCTCACAGTGGAATCGATCCTTGATGTCAAAGGCCTAACATTTCTGGCCTACTCAGCCAGGAGTCCCGCACCCACTTCCCCCAACCCCCCTCTCAGCAGAGCCAAATTAGCAGACCCTCAACACATCAGAGCCTGCATAAGATAAAGGTTATTCTAGGGCTCCTTTTTTCCTCTCTCTAACTCTTGTACTTTTTTGGTCAGACCACCAGCTTCTAAAGGATTATAACTTACTCCAAGGACTACTTGATATCGAACCTGTGGTGTACAGCAAGGAACCATTCTGTGCCATTTAGCGACAGAGTGCCATTGATACCATGGCACAGGATGCAGCTGACACAGCCTTTGTTATTTTCAAACTCCATTAATAATCTATGATCTCCTTGTGCTCCTCGCCCCTAGAATGGTTGCAGGCTGTTTACATAAATTGACAAGGACGCCAAAAGGCATGCTGCGATTTTTCAAAAGTATTTTAGCCCCCAGAAGACACGATAAAAATGGTATTTATTAATTGGA
This sequence comes from Epinephelus moara, assembly GCF_006386435.1. Taxonomy (NCBI): domain Eukaryota; kingdom Metazoa; phylum Chordata; class Actinopteri; order Perciformes; family Serranidae; genus Epinephelus; species Epinephelus moara. The sequence goes on along the minus strand of NC_065511.1, from coordinate 17,725,594 downwards.
TGGTATCCGGGCTCTGTTTACGTATTTCATATTCATTTATTATGTTTTCTTTGCCCATCTATGGAAAGGCATTTGACTGACACAAATACATTATTCTATTTGTGTGTTATGTCCCAAAGGGCTGTTAATTATTTGTTTTTCTTGAGTGGGGAAACTTAAAGGAAATACATCACAAGTCTAACACCCGAGGATGATGTCTGTTTCTTTTTCGTTCTTTTTTTTTTTGCCTCTTTTTATGCCTGCCTATCCTCATATCTCTCATGTTTGCATGTGCTCAAAGGAAATCAAACCATGATACAGTTGAATACATTAATTAAACACAAAGTTGATAAACAAGCTTATAACAGTAGAGAGCATTCAGTTTATCCTTTTAGGTCAGCCTGCAGTCTAATCATTTGTCGACAAGGAGAACTCCGAGTTTTGTCAACAGTCCTCATATTGAAATTCATCATTTTGAAGACAAAATATGGAGCAAAGAAACGCGAAGATTAAACAATCTATTTTGCCATTTATTATTCTGAAGTAATGGATTCTCTGCAGGAAAATTGAGATCTGTATTTAGCTGTCAGGACCATTTTGAGTGAGGGATGATTGACATTTTGCTGTGGCTGACAAGCAGTGATTTGACTGGTCATATTTACTCCATCACTTGACAGAGTGTGGATCAGATTAGGCTTTATGTGGAATATGCAGATGCACTCTTTAGCTGAGAAGAAGACAAGGGCTATCACTGGTACCAAAGAGTTATTTTCACCTTTACTTTGTAGACCACAGATTTTTTCTTTCCTAAGCTGAAAGAATCACAATTTAGTGATTTAATAAACATGAAACTCCTGATACACACACATGCATGAACACAGACACACTTGCCATTCTGTTTTTTGTATATCTCCAGCGAGGTTGTTGTAAATAATATTAGGTACAGCTATTTCTGCAAGAGCCCCTGTTAACACGGTGCTTGTTCTTTCATCCACCAAGGTTGGAGTCAAAAAAAAGTGAGGAAAAGAATCTTCAATTTAGTGAGCACAACCTGAGTCATTATTAGAAATGACAGTTGAACCTGATGAAATTGTATTCCCAATTGGAAAACCAAATTGCTATCAGACCGACATGATTTCCTTGTGCTAGGACCATGCTAATTCTGCGTCAAAACATCGGTAAATGTATTTAAAAGCCATAATAGCATATTACCATGCAGTCTTCCTTCGCCCTCATACGTGGACCCTATTAATCTGGAACTTCGATTTGCATGTAAATGTGGTCAACTTTCATATCATCAAAATACATGAGTCCTACACCATCAGCGGGCCAACAAGCCATGTTTGTGTGTGTGTGTGTGTGTGTGTGTGTGTGTGTGTGTGTGTTTAAATGAAAACAGGGCCTGCAAGCTTGTGTGTGATGTATGCATGCACGCTTGTATATGCACACGCAATTACAGATCCATATAGGTGTGTTTGCATGTGAGAGTGCACAGTATGTGAATGCATTTGTGCAGGTATGCGTGTGTATTGGATAGGGGAGAGTTTGGGGTTGAAATAATGCATTGAGGTTTGATGTGCAATTACTGGCATATATTAGGGATTTCAGAGAGGTCAAACTAGCATGGCAGAGAGGGTGATGAGATATGAAGAGATAAAAGGAAAAACATATCAATATTGCAAGTGTGTGTATGTGTGTTTGTCGGTGTCAGTAAAGCAGCAAGGGCCAATATGACTGTGCTAAAGAGGCCAGATGATGCTGCTGAAGAGTGATGCTATGTGAGATTTAATTAGTCATGATTTTTTTTTTTTTTTTTTTTTTAAATCATGTTATCATAATCATCATAATCATCGGAATTAGGCATTTAAGGGATAGACAGTATTCTCTTCTGTTTGCTGACTTGGCATGATTTTACTAAATGTCCCCAAGTGTATATTAGCTGTGAGAAAATTGTCTTATTTTAGATTTTGCATCACATATGTGGTATCAGTGAGGAGAAGGAGAAAATAAAGGAGAATAGAGGTGCTCAGCAGTGGCATCCCCAGAATCTTTTATAGGGGTGGCCAGATGGAGGCTACTGAAAATAATGGTGTGGCAAACCAAAACCAAAACCAGAAATGAATTTCAGTAATTCCCTTACGCTGTTGGAGTATACAGGCTAGCTGAAAAAGTGTAAATATGGAGAGTTCAGAAATTGCATACTGATATACTTTGGTTTCTTATTTAACATTAAATGATACTATCATCTGATGTGCATATATCAGTTAACATTTTGAGTTCCACAACATTCCTTTCATGTGCTATCTATGTTAGGCTATTCATTGTTCTTAAACAAACAAAACATTTACTGGGAACTGGCATTCTCAAGTTTAGGGGAAATTCGTGGGTACACACAGAACCCATTTTCACTGAGGGTGCTTTCAGACCTAGAGTTTGCTTGCTTTGGTCCGAATCAGGGACAAATTTTGTTACAAAGTTGCATAATTGCCTAGAGTTGCTTTGTGTTCTCACGGCAGCATTTATAAGCGGACCAGATCAAGTGCCTGCGCAAGAAAACTGGTCTTGATTGGTCAGAATTTCCATGTGGGAAAAATACATAAAGTAAACAAAATGTTGAAGAAGAGTACACTTACAAGATAAATGTGACACTTTCTAATGTCACAATGAAGGGACAACTACGCGGGTTAATTTTAGTGTGGTCACCTGGGCTAACCATACAGTTTGAAAACAAGGCGCAGCTCCAACTAGAAAACAATGTTTTGATGCGTTGGATGTGCTGAATGCACATATTAAGGCAGTACAGGAGGAGGCGCACATTCTCATCCTCCGGGACTGTAACATGCTCATGTTTAACCCAAACAATGTGTAATGTGACTGCAGTTGGTTCAGATCGAGATCGAACACATTTTCACCACAAATGAACCGCACCAGAGTTTGTTTCTAACCGGACCAAGACCACCTCTTCAAGAATGTCTCAGTCCGGTTGTTTTGGTGCGCACCACAGTACGATTGCTGTGTTCACACCTGCCCAAATGAACCGCACTTCGGGGCCAAATGAACTTCAGTTTGATTTAACTGAACCAAACAGGGAAGGTGTGAAAGGACCCTGAGACAATTTGAGGCAAGACCTCAAGGGACACCTTTGAAATGGCCATGCTTGTTGTTCCCTCACCAAAATTTTGCCTAAATTTGAAGCGTTATTTACCCTTCTTCAAGACAAGCTATGCTTACATGGTTGGTACAGTTAGGTGCCCTATGTTGTCTAATTTCACAAGATACCTTTGTGCTAGCTTAAAAAAATGAGCACACCACAGCCTCTTAAAGACAGTAATGTCAATTATTTTCACCAGGGGGTACCAGTGGGGGGGCAGCTATTGTATTGGGGGCCAATGCCCCTCGAGCCTCCCCTTGGGCTGCCGCTGCTTCTCAGATTGAACAAATTCACTTAGAAGTCTTTTGAGATTCACCTGTTGCTCGGAAGAAGCAGATGAGCCATTGTCATGCTATCAACTAGATATAAATCTTTTTAAGGTATTATTAGGATGAATATCTTAGTAGCCTACTGTTCGTTCACAACACTGTATTGCATATCATTTTGAGATGCTAAATGTTGCAATAAAAGGAGCATGCTAGCAGGGAAGGGTGGCTACATACAGATACATACTGTAGCAATTTCTGCGCTCTGGCCTTCTGTAAACCTCTAATGTCAGTGCCTCAGTTGGAACCATAGGGACCCTTTCCAAACCTTCCCTCCAAGCTCTTACTTTCTGTTCCACACTGCATCCCACACATTCTACTGTTCTTTATATGGTAGCATAAACCTTTCACCTGCCCTGGTTCCCACATTACCAACTGTGAAGTCTCTATCCAGAGGGAATCAATCACAGAGAGCGACACAGCCAGCCAAAGCACTGTGTGTCTTTGAGAGGATGTAAGGATGAGTAGATGGATGGATGAATGGACTGGGGGAGAGGGTTAAGAGGAAAAGTGGAATTAGGAGGCATGGGTGGGGCGGAAGAGAGGATCAAGGGAATGGTGAAAGGTATGACAAGAGAGGATGAGAGTAAGGAGAGAAAGTGAGGGAGAGATGGTGAGAGGGGTCGGGAGGAGGGGAGACGGAGGGAGAGATGGGAGAGCGGTGCAGGGAGCTTTAATTGGTCCCTCTATCCACAGATTCATCACTATTTCATATGCTGTTTAACCTTTGTGAGGCTAACTTACACAAGGCTTCTGCAGCTGTTTGATACAGCAAAGGACAGAATGTTTCATTTCATAGCACTCTTGTTTGATCGCCCAATCTCCGCTCACAGACAACAGTGTTCACAACACAAACAAAGACAGATTTGAACAAGGCAAATAAGGTATGCAATATTCTGTTTTTTCTCAGGGTTTTTTTTTTTTCGCTTTCATTATAGCAACATAAACTTGTGTATAGAAAAAAAAATCATTAAGTCCATTGAGTTAAACACTTGCTCTGATAAATTACAAAAAGTGATTTAACATACACACAGTTGATGAGAGCCTTTGCACAATGATGAGCAGAATAGAAAATGACCTAGGAGCCAGCAGTGGCGCCAATAAGGGGTGGCCATGGTCCCCTTGATGCTGGTTATGATGTGCCACCCTGAGATTTCCAGTGGCCCCAACTGGCCACCCATGTTTAAAATTTCTCAGGGCAACACTGGGAGGCTGGTATGAGCACTGAAAGCCACCATGGATAAACAAACAACACAAATTTGATGAAATTGAGAAACTAGGACTTCCAAAGACATCGATGTATTAAAAAAAAACAAAAAAAAAACATGGGGCGCATTGTTTGGTCCAAAAAAGTGCAGAAAGGTGTGTACTATGAGGACAGATTTATCTGGGGAATCATCACAGGGACAATTATTTTATCCTCTTTTGTAATAATTGGTAGGTAAACAGCAGAATTACAGCATACACATTGTGAAATACAATTTTTGATCGGCCAGTGAGTGGGCAATGCTTTGCTGCTGGCATAAAGACTTTAAAAATAATGGACATAGCTACCGTTACATCACCCAATGGTTTGTGGACTTCCGTTTTGAAGAGTATGGTAGTTCAGCTGTCGCCATCTTGGTTTTTTGGAGCCAGAAGTGACTATATTCGGGCAAGAGGCTAGACCTGAGGGAGCAAGGAGTGAGACTGAGAACCTGAGGACACTATCTGCAGACACCCTGTCACTCAAGGCGGTCCACCCTTAATTATGCGTAACTTTATGCCTTAGTAAAATGTGAGTTTTGGTGAGAGGTGAGTTTTTAAAAATTCATCACATACAGTTGTCATGAAGTGAGAAATTAACTACAATCCAAAACTGTGTATTGTATCAGCTGTAAACGTGTATTTCTGCTGTAAAGTTGGACATTTTAAGATGGATGTCTATGGAGACTGACTGGCTTTTGGAGCCAGCCTCAAGTAGTCATTCTAAGAACTACATTTTTTGGTACTTGTGCTGAGTTACTTTTTCAGTCCCAGAGGTTGCCACTTGATTGGCACCCTCACTGCATGTAGCCTCATAGCCTTGTTTTCCACCAACTTACGTCTGACTGAACATAGCCATAGATTCAAAGAGGTAGAAAGCACTTGCAACACTGGCTGAGTAAGTACTGCCATAATAACTTGTTAACAAAGATTTGATCAAAATAAAAACAAGAGATAGTCATATGCACTTCCTCCTAAAATTAAATAAAGTTCGATAAGAATACGATGTAAATCTCACCATGGATAATACTGCATTCCTGTAGTAAAGTCTATGAACAGTGTTGATTGCTTTAAGGGTGTCATCCCCACCACTGGATTCTTGTTAAGCCCCACAGCACAGGAGACAGGGAGGGTAGAAAGAGAGGGGGAAAGATAGGGACAGAGAGAAGAAAAGGGAAGGAGAAAAGGAGGAGAGAGAGACAGAGCACTCACTAAGGAGGCAAACCTACTTTCCATCATTATCCTGTAAAATATCATTTGATTGGCTGCTCAGTGGCAGGGGCCCCCGGTGGCTGCAGCTCTGTCGTCGGGGCTAAGGAGGGAAACACACAGCTTTTCACTTTTTCTGTCAAAACTAGCTTTGCCCAAATGGTATCATTTTAAATGCCATGACAGTGGAAGGTGGAAGGGAGTGTGATGGGCCTAAGGGTATACATAGACCCCATATGCTAGTGACACTGATACAAGTGTAATTCTAGACTATTAGAGTGACACGGGAGATCCTCCCAACCCCAAGCCCCACACACACACACACACTCACACACACAACCCAGAGCACGAAGCAGCTGAAGGGGGGGCATATGTGGAACAGGCTGTCATGCCATGAAAATTTAAGAAATTCTTTAACCTGGCCTTGCCTGATCCCCTCCTCCTTTGAATATTTTATAATGCCAAAATGATTTATTAACTTGAGACAGGTACAGCTCAGTAGGGCCAGGTAGAGCCACAGGGACAACAGCGGGGTAAGACCCACAGGGTGCCGCATCGATCAAAAGACAGAAGAATGATTTACCTATTTTACAGTGGATATTTTTTCTATAATGCTTTGGGTGGAGGAAAAAGAAGTATTTCTGTTTAAAAATAATGCCTCCTCATTAGAGAAGGGAATAAATGTTTTAAAGATAATCATAGCAAAAAAAAAAAGTAAGAAAAGTATGTTACAATCTAAACAAATGTTTAACCTTTGAAAAAAAATAACGTTTTTAAACTCTACTCCTACTTCATCAGTTTTTAAATTCATCGCATATATAACGGGCTAATGAGACTTGAGTATCGTCCACAGGACAAAGTTTAAAAACACTGGCAAGAATAAAGTTATATGAATATACCTCTAAGGTATAATAAACATAACAGAGAAAATTATGCACACAAACACACGCGTACACAGCATGTTAACTTAATTTGTAGCCTGCTGTTTACTGTTTGCCATTTAAGCTATTAGCTTGTGTTTACGATACAATGAATCAAAATCTGTCTGGGAATATTTACCAATAATTCCATCTCTTTTTATAGCTCATGATTGCCAGAGACACCGTTTGGCCAACAATGTCACAAAGGTCACTGAGCAAGGGTGGGCTGGGAGGAGAAATATGGCAAGCAGACACTCGATACCTCAAAGAATCTATGTCGGAGGGAGACACAGGAGATAGAAAGAGAGGTAGAGAAGATGATGTACAAAGTAAAGATACAAAGAGAGAGGACAGGATGAGCGGGGAACAGAATGAAACAAAGGGAATGACACGACCAAAGCGAGACAGAGAACCATGAGCAGATAAATGAGACAGAAAGTAAGAACCATCGAAATGGAGCGAGAGTGAGGGAGCAGTGAAGCAGATAGGGCCCATGGGAGCCAGTGAGAGAACAAAAGCGGCCCTTCTGCTAATTGACTGCAGAATTAGCCCCATCTCCCCCAGTGGGACTGTGGCGAGGCAGTGGCAGATGGAGGCAGACTGGACACCAGAGCAGAAAAAAGGCCTGCAAAACCTGCCGTGAAGCTGCCCACAATTGTGGGTCACAACACCGCAACACGTTCCTTGTTTAACAGGACATGGCCAAGCACAGAGAAAGAACCGAGAGGGCTGGGAGGGATTAAAAAAGGTCAAAAGAGGAGGTTGGGACTGCTGGACGAGGGGAGGGAGGGAGAGGAGAGAGGAAGGCGGGTGCAGAATCAGGAAAGCTACTGTTTTTTTTGTTGTTGTTGTTTTAAGAATTCTAAAGACTGACTTTGAGCGTAATGTGCGATTTCAAACACAGTTTTGCAAATAACAGTTGAAGTTAAGTGAAATATCTACAAAGGCCAATACATATTCCACGCCACAAACACAATGCTAAAAATGTAATGTGGCAGACAGCATGGCTGGATCCATACTAGAATTCAAACTACTTAATTATAGTCATTAATTGTAATTTGATTTATCTGTCAATCAACAATTTTGACAATTGCCATTTAAAAAGTTTCAAAATAACTTTAGTTCCTGCTTCTTTAATGTGCATTTTTACTGGATTTCTTCATATTCTATAACAGTAAACTAACCATTCTGGGTCAACTTGTGTAACTGGATATTGTCACAGGCACTTTTTTTTACTTTTTCACTATTTTTGGACATTTCATAGATAAACAATGAATGGTTAATATAAGAAAATGTATAGATAATGAAAATAACTTAATTGAAAATGCAGTAGCACGCCAGTTTATTATTAGATTTTTAGTTTAGTTTTGTTTTGTTTCATTTTCTTTTGTTTACTCTCAAACCAATTGTGCTTTTGTCACAAGCTGGCAGTATTAAGGTCTTAAACTATTTGGCTATGGTCTTGGTATTATGTAAATGTCTGGAAAAAAAGGAGAAATGATACACTTTTCAGAGCTCCAATATCCTAAAAACATACCTCCACTAACCTGGCCAATGAGTGTGCTCTAATTAAACATCTAACCTGTTAAATCACATGTGACATATCAGGCAACATTGCTATGATTTTGTCAAATCTGTTAGGATAATACATTTTGCCAGTGTGCTGTGTGGAGTTTACCCGGAAACTTTTTAATAGCATATTATAATAGATGCGGATTCCATTAGGCATTTTTTTTTTTTTTACCTAAAACCATGACCCAAACTTTACCTTACAGTAAATGGAAACACAATAATTTGGGACAGTGAAGTAACTGGGCTCAACCTCTAACAAAACAATCTATGCCTATTGCTCTGCCATGGCAGTGGGATGTGTATCAGTGTATTTGCAAAGTTCCTAACAAGCTGGCAACAGTAACTCACTCCATATATATATGCATATAACAATACATACATTAATATTGCACTTTATTGGCTTGTGGACTGAAATTTATAAACATCTAAGAAGTCAATAAATAGAAAAATTAACTTTTACATTGTCACAAATTATAACTTCATCATTTTCTCATGTCAAGTTTCTAAACAAGTTTTTAAAATCTGAATCAATAACTCCCCAGACGCCAGGTTCCAAAATGCTGATAAAAGGATGGATGACAGCAGCACACTCACACACAGACTCACACACTCACTCACACCATACCACCCTGCATAACCAAGTAGCTACTGTTACTATGAAGTTGAATTACATAGCTCAAAGCACTTTTTTTAAAGTGCCAAAAGCAGCCATTCCTCTTTCTAGGGATTACTCTGAGGAATGTATTTACAGTTTCTTTCTCTCATATAAAGGCTGTATGGAAATCAGAGGACTACAGACACCACTCATGGGCTGTTTTGAAATTCAAAGAAGGTGGGGAGTAAAACTATATTGTCCTTTTGAGGATGCAGGAGGATGCTTTCCATTCTGCGCTGCACCATGACTGTCATAGTAATCTGATATGACAAATTCACATACAGTGGATTAGCTGCCGGTGGTGAAAGCCAGAGCGGTTAATATTTGTTGATGTTGCTTTTATCCAGCAGGTCTGGTGTCCCTGGGCTGTGGTTACCCTGACGATGAGGAAAGGAAAGGAGAGGAACCAAAAGGCAAGGAAAGGATAAAGGGGAAAAGGAAAGGAAACCTTTTTTTTTTTCCTGGCAACCAAGAAGAATAAAAAAAAAAAATCTCAGGGCCACTGGGCCTGCTCATCACTTTGTATGCTGTCAAAATCTTTGATGTTCCCCGACTCTTGATGTCGGGGGCTATGAAAAATGCTTAGCTCAATTTAAGCCTCTCGCAAAAAAGGGCTAACAACTGTAATTAAATCATTAAATTCTTGTCTACGCTTCACAGAGCATAGAGAAAATTAACTTCCCACCAACCTCATTTTCTACTTGAACATGAAATAATGATTTTTTTTTTTCTCAAGCTCATATAATTACAAAGCTAACATCTGATAGAGTCAGCATCCAGGGGGGATTATCACATGCATGAGTATTAGACCTCATTACCAGCTTGACTGCAAAATTATTACATCTTGTAATTGGATGGTGAGATTTATACACAGATTGGCCGGGTTTCTGTAAGATTGTAATTACAAGCTTCATTGGTTTGCTACTTATCGGAACTTCACAGAGAAAACAACTGGTAAAATGAAATGAGCATTTCATTAACCTATCGCCTTATCAGGGGAAAAACCTGTGTAACGTTCATGTATGCATTAACATAAATAGGATCATTCATTCTGCCGCCAGATAGCCTGGGCTGGAGTTTTATTTTCTTTCTCTTTTTTTTCCCAGGCAATGAGGGTGGAGGGTGGAGAGAAAGAGGGTGGCGGCGGCGGCGGTGCGAGTTTGATTGCAGTCGGGGTGTAGGGGGGAGGAGGAGGTTGGTGGCAATATTCATTCATTTTCACAGAGTTTATTTAACCTTCATAATCCTGTGTTGATGGGGAACGGAGGGAAAAGGGACACAGAGGGAAAAGAGGGGGAAGAGATGGAAGGGGACAAGGGGAAGGGGAGGGCCGCAAAGGGTGAGGGGGGGGGGGGGAGGAAAAAATAATAATAAATTAGTTGTCTAACGTTACAAGGGATGAACTCAATATATCTATTACTTAAAGACTAACTGACTGTGAAAGTGCTCATTTCACGAGAGACGAGGCAGCGAGCTGGCGGGTACTCATGGGGCTCTGAGGTGGATGCTCTTCCCCTTCTCTCTCTCTCTCTCTCACACACACTCTCTCTTTCGCTCTCTCCCTCCCCCTCTCTCTCCCCCAGCTTTGATGTTTCCCCTTTCACTGTTAACAAACTCTGGCCGTGTTCCCCTCTTGCTCAAACACAACGGCAGGTGCAGATTGGATGCCCACATAAATAACCTCCTCACACAATGACACCAGGGGATCGATCCAGATTTTGATGGGTGCTGCTGCTCATACAAAAGGAGTGTGTGTCTGACTGCGTGTGTGTGCGTGTGTGTGTGTCTGTACGTGTTAAGACGGGGCGAGCGGAAAACAAATGGGGACGAGCAGGATGGGACAGAAGGAAAGAAGGTGGAAAAGGGGGTAACACGAGTGATAGAGGGGCAGGGAGGAGGTGGAGGGGGGGTATAAAATGGTTCAATTACAAGCCAAACACTATTTCTCTCTTCTTAACAAGAGATTTCATGGTGTGGGCCAATGTTTGGCAGAAACAGCTGAGTGCCACTAATGCTAAAGCATTACACCACGCCAGATCAGCTGGCCCCTTTTGAGATGGGAGACAGTTGTTATTGAACTTCATTGTCCAGACTGGTTTCTTTTTCAGCTGGGATCAATGATGCTTCAACATGGGCGTGATGTAAAAAGCCGTGCTGCAACCTGCCACCCACTCCAAGTGACACCATCACCCCACTTGAAACAGAGGGGCGTACATTTGTTACTTAAAGGGTTTCTTGATTTGCCCTTGTGTAGGTGAACTTTTTCACAGCATGCAGTCTAAAGTGTTTTTTCTGTTGTAAGATCAGCCAGTCAAATATCTTGCAAGCACGTTATCTCATGAATAGAGAAACAAAATAAAGGTAACATTGGGATAGCTGTCCAGCATACTTCATATTATCTAGTTTGCAGGCACCTGGGAAATTAAACAAATAAAAATTGGTCCACTTTGACTCAAGTCTTTCAGTGTTTTGGTGCATTTTCCCGAGTGAATATGAAATACCTGTTTGTAATAGTGATGTAATGGTAACCGTTTTCACAATAAACAATGGCGAAATCCCCTACAGTTTAAATTTTAATCATCATTAAAACCATGTTTGATTCCCACACTTTCAAGAACTCACAGTTAGGACAAAGCGATATGGAGAAGATCAAATATCATGATACCTTTGATCAAAAACCTCAGTATCAATATTGCCGCAATATTGTAGGGTTGACCATTGGTGCTTTCAAAATATTTACGCAATGAGATTTTTGATAATCAATTATCAGTAATGTGGATAAAGACAAATAATAAAACAGCCAGAACAGTACAGAAAATTTAATTACAGTACATCACTTAACTGTAAAGCAGCTTTCAAAACCAGGAAAGGACAACACTTACCCTGACACAATATCAATATAACATCAATATCCACTGCCCAGGCCTACACAAAGTAAATACTGTCCAACATCAGCCAAAGTTTGCAACAGTCTCCCAGAAACATGGCCACATGGTGCTTTCTTTAATGTTAATGCATATATGGTTTGCCATTAATTTACATAAGGTATTAGCAATGTTCTTATTTTGATGTTTATGCAAACATTCAGTGCATAGATCTGCTCATTTGGTTTGCGGTTTTCAATATAAAACTTAGTGAAATGTTTATAATGTGTGTATCAATACTTTTTCGACATAACTGTGATATAAAATTTTCAAACAATTTCATCTATAGTTGGTTAAGGTTGGTACGGTAAGAAGAGGGAAATGTATGCTGTGCAACATGAGTTTACTATTTGATTCATCCTGTCATATACTGTAAATTACAGGGTTAATAGGGTGGTTGGTGACTGCACAATGAGTTACAACAATGAGACGACATCACAGCAATGCATAGTCTGTCATCTTTAATGTGTTGAATGTGCAGAAAGTTAAGTACTAGATTATTAAAATATATTAAGGCTTGAAAACCAAAATAACTCACAGTACTGGAGTTAATGCTTAAACTTGTTAGTGAAAGGTCACTAAAATTCAGGGGTGGGGGAAAAAAATAATACAGCATAGTATCGCGATATTTTCAGGTGGCAATATCGTATCGTCACACAGTACTAGTATTGGTTTTTTTTACAAATACAATTCAACTTTAAGTAGCCTACTAGAAAAATACTATCTATTGTTTATTCAGTCTGCTACATACATTTTGCTGCAAAAAAAAAAAAAGTGAAATGGATAGACTGAAAACTTTATCTGATTAGATAAAAACAGATTTTAAAAAAGTTTTCCTGTAGGGACATAATTTACAGTTAAAAAAGGTAATACATCGTAATTTATTTTATCGCAATACTGAGCATGTCACAACATATTTAAAATCGCGATAATATTGTATCTTGACGCAAGTATTGTGATAATATCGTATCGTGGATCTTCTCGTGATTCCACCCCTACTAAAATTCTATAATAATCCAATCATGAGCTATTAAAAAACAAACCGAAAAAGTGACTGCATGTGAAATGTGATATTTAACTATTACTGCTGTTTCCATGCACATTAATATACTGTTTGCACGACGGGAGTCATGCTACTTCTACTGAACTAGCTGTGTTTTGAATTACCTTTATTGGCATTGTCAAAAAAGAGCAGCTGCAACCCAACAAACCAAAGATAAAAAACATAGTTTCATTATTTGTTGTCCACGAAAAACACAAAGAATGTGCATTTTATGTCACTTTCATTGGCTCAATAAAAACTAAACACACACAAAGTACAAGTCTGGTGTTAAGTACACATCAACATTTGGGGCCTTGTAATTTGACTGCAGTATGTCTGTCATTAAGCTCATAGATGTTTCACTCTGAATGAGACATCACAATGATTGACACAGCATGACAAATAAAAGAGTAGACAAACACATGGACAGACATTGAATTGTTGTCAACGTGTCTGTTCATTTTTTCTCTCCTGACAAACTTATCTGAGCCACAAAAACTATCCAAACAATGTCACCAAATGACATATTTAAGGTTGTATCCTCTGGGGCACTCAACCTGATTCCTTTCTGAGCTTATATCAAGGCTTGTCATGGTTGTCTAAACAGAGAAAAAGAAGATTCCATTTAGTTTGTCCCTGCTCAGCTGCAGTGGGACCATCTAATCTGTGCCACAAAGAGCTAATCTAATACATCAATAGCCTGGAAACCCTGTTTTTTGGTGGCGTGTTTGCCCTCCAACAACCCCCTCCCCTCCCCCTTCCCAGACCAGTGTATTTATAACTCATTATTGCGTAAGTGAATTTGACAGACTGCTGTTTTCATGTGTGACCCCATAGCACCCAAGCCTAGAGGGTGGCACCAATGGTTAGCCTACTCAAGAGCCATGATGACATCAATCATTTGAATTCAGAATTGTAGTTTCTGGTCCCACAGCTGTCAAGAACAATGTGCAGTGATGAAAACTAGTCAGGTGAAAGTTAGCTGTCCGCTGGAGTAACGCTAAATATGTACATGTTGTATTTTTTCATCAAAGCACGGAAAGTAAAAAGCATCTCATCTAAACCTCCCTACCTAATTTCAAAAGTCAGATTTATTTTTTTTCTCCAGTATTTTTAAAGCTTGGGTGTTTATAACCAATTAAACACACCAGGAAGTTAACCCCCAAAGCAACTGAAACAGAGTCAATCTGATCAGTGATCAAGGTGATAGCGGTGTTGTTAGGAGTGAGAGGCCGAGGCATCCCGGGGAGCATGTCCAGTAACATAAAAACAGCAGGTCTCAACTACTATCAATAGTTAGTACAAAGACACACCAAAGCAAAAAGCAGCACAACATGATAACAGATAAAAGAAACAGCCTCATTAAAATTCCATTTGTCATGCTTTCTGTTGATCATTTTATCTATAAGTCTATCCTTTACACCAATATCAAAGAGTATAATTTCAAAAGAATACTTCAGTGTACAAAAATCTTTTTCCCCAAGAAGGCCCTTCCTTAAAATTCAATTAACTCTGTTGATAAATAAACGTGGGAATTGTATCATCTGAAAGCAGATTTGCATGCTCCCGTTTTTTTCTGAGGCGGCAAATAAACATCTGAAATGGGAGACTAACTCTTATGAATATTTCTAAGCTAGTGTTTCAAACCGATGTTTGAGTCTCCCTCATTCAGGTTTAGCATAAAATTATACGTGGGACAAAAAGAAGACTTTGATATTGTTGTTCTCTTTGTCCAAAGTCTTTTTTTTTCACACCTCTCTCACATTTACTGTACTTTGCATACATCTGCAACTGAATTGTGCAGATGTGCACATACAGTATAGGCCAGGAGTCTGTGGCTTGCAGCCTGTTGGCTCACTAGAATCCAGCTGATTATTCACGGAGAAGTTAAACACCAAGTAATGGAATTAGTTTGTGAATTGCCAGAATGGTTAATTATCTTCTGCGGTCTTAGCTGCTGTATTTGTGAAACTGTATGCAACAAGTTTTAAAGTAGAGCGCGGTTGTATTCAGTGAAGGTAAATTAAAATGACAATGTAACTTTAAATGAGGAGATTGGGAAGTCTTCTCTTCTCTACAGTCACGGTTGAAGTCGTCCTTGAGGTCACTCACTGTAGTAGCAAATAGCAGTGCTTACAATTTTAGATGTCCCATTTGAAGAAGAAAAAAAATACTCCATATAAAAATACTTTCATGAGTTCTTAATGTTAATCCTCTTAGGTCAATACTGCAATGAAACACCCAGCTGAATGCAGTTAAAACCTTTTTAAAGGCCAGTAAATGCTACATCCTCTTTTTCGCCTCTCTCTTTCTCTCCCTCTCTCCGTCTCTCCTTGGCTAGCTATAGCTATTCATTAGCTCCAGCCCCTATGGCAATGAGAGTCTTTAACCTCCATTAGATCTAATGTTGATATGTTTCCCCAGCAAAGAGCCAAAACAATTAACACCCCTTCTCACATTTCTCTCCCCTTGGCCCCTAACCACATCAAAATCTGGGCCCACCCGTTCATTACCCACCCCTGAGAATGCCCTTGGGGAGGAAAAAAGTCAGATCCTTGGCTGTTGTCTTTTGTATGGTATGCAGTTAGCAGCCAGAATGAGTTAAAAGAAACTTGTCAACAATAATGAAGCACTGTGTTTCCCCTGCAGTTTTGCATCAACGTGGCAGCGAGCGGTGCCGGATGAGCCACTTAATCATGATGAGGTAACCCCCTCTGTGCTTAGGGTATAGTCTGGGTTTTATATGTGTTTTACATTCAGCAGCAGCGGTGGCGTTAGTGGTCTTGTTGCAGTAGCCCATCATTATTGCATTACAGTGCGGGACACTGCTGAGTGTGAGTTACCTTAAATGCACCTACTTGGACCTTTTCCATCATTCTCTCTCTCTTAGGGATAACATTTACTTCTATTTTGGAACAGAAAGTGCACCTGAAGCAAAATGTAAGGGATCCCAGATTAGGCTTTTTTATCAGCATAATGAGGGCACGTTAATAAATGTGTCTGCCAAGTCACTAAAAGTTGATACTGCATCGGCACAATATTCACTGACAATGTACTTTTCATTTTTTTGTACATCCACTCGTAGACACTAAAGCATGATTGGTTTCTCAGGGCACGTTTTGGCACTCTCTTGGTTAAGATCAGGGAAAGGTCACAGTCTTGGTTTGATCAATTAAAAGACAATAGTGACTTGAAGCACGAGATGACACTTGTTTACTTTATTAACATTCTTTCCCAAACTTTAACCAATAAGCTTGTGTTGCCTAAACCTCAACACACGATGCAAACCCCCGTCTGTGATGTTTTTGTGTCTCTAAAAACATAATTATCAGAACAAATTAGTGTATGAATGTAATTTATTGGAGGTAGGGCTGCCTAATTTTATGATATGGATTAAAACAGAGGGACAAAAACATTAAAAACAACAAAATATGTGACCGAAAATCTGGAGGGCAAAGTCTAGAAAGTCATGTACCCCTGACCTCAAAGTTGTTTTGAATCCAAGTTTGAATTAATTAAGTTAATTTTAGGCCAACAAAATTTATTTGTAAATTATGAGATACACGACTATCACGACTACAAAATTACAAGTATGTTTTAAGCATCATACACAAAGATGAATGCTAATCATAGCAGAAAATCAAATAAAAAGTACATAGGCTTGAATGCATGTCCATTTGAAGCCAGTACTTTATTATCCCCTATGGGTGCAGACAGATTGATGCCCTGACATTCTAGTGTTATAAATAGTATCATCTGAAGTTAAAATTATTTATTACCCTGTACCTGTTGCAGGAATAAACATGTACAGTGGTGGAGAAACTGCACATTAACTGCTGCAGAGCTCCTTTAAATTTAGCAACAGTTTGAGCTCCGAAGCTCTTTGTCACTTCAAAACTGGGGAACACCACCCCTCCAAGTGTTTAGCTGTCAAGTGCATAACGTCTTGACCTTCTAAGACCCAGAATAGACCTCTTTTATTATCCAGGAAATTCCTAGTTTCCTTACCTATAGGTGTGGTGCAGTTGTCTGTGTATCAAATGTCTCACAGTAACACCAGTGGTCCTCCGACTCTAACCCCCCAGCTAAATAGTCGAGTCGCTCTGACGCAGTTCAGGGAGTACGTTTGGAACCGATGCGTGAGTGTACGTGTTTGCGCGCCATGTTACAGGGACAAGGTCTAACAATTGTGATGGTCCATTGATATCATTGATATTCATCTAATCTCCCCTCTTCGGGGGGAAAAGGAGTTTTGGTTTCAACACTTAATTTGATAATCTGCAAGAAAAGCACAAAAGGGACATTCTGCGGATTCTTAACCTTTCCTCAACTTTGGCACTCCCAGAGGCAGGAAAGGAGTATCTTTCACCACAGTTATTAGTTCACAGAGACACCCTTGACCTCTGCGGTGGTAGCCAACTGTCAACATAACCGGTGTTATTGTAATGCAGGTTCACTCTCTTTGACTTCTATTGGAGTCATTCAGGTCTATGTGTTGGCCCAGATCCCGGAGGCCTGAGTTCGAGCATATAGAGATTTTAATTAAACTGAATTAGGCTGCATTATGACACATGACTCCATACTAACAGCTAATTTTTTTTTTAAAAAAAAAATATATATATATATGTATAAATAACATAAACATGCTTGTTGAGGTACAACAAGCTTTTTTCACAATTAACTTGTGTGATATTTAATCAAAAAATTTAAAAAAAAAAAATATAGAAAAAAACGAGGATTCAAAGATAAAGTGTCAGTAATTTTCTACAAAACAGGGCATTTGTGTTTGTTTACATAATTACACATACATTTTTTCTTGAGAAATAAAATCAAAACTTCTACAACACTCTTTGTCTTTTGATATAGTCAACTTTAAAATGGTGTTAACTTTTCTTTTCTTTGTAATGTCCTGCTATTTTTTTTTTAACTAAATAGAGCACCTGAATTGTTTGTGTCATTTACTCATAAATAAAATGTACGGTATGCTGCTCAATATAATTTCTACTTTATACATGAATAATGAGGGAGGTGTCCGTCTATCCTCTACCACAGTATTTATGTTCCTTCAGAGGTTCAGACTCTATAGGCAAACACAGAGACAGAGGCAGAGAGGCGCTTCACTCTCCTTTGATCTCCTTCTTTTGGATTTGGTAGGTGACAGAGTGGGTGGAGGTGGTTGAGCTTACACGCCATTTTACATTAACACACACATCAGTAACATAAACAATGTTAACACAGAGCTATATGTTTTTTTCCTGCAGAGGGCAGGTATCAAATATATTTTTAAAATGGGTAAAGATGAAATAGGTGCCAGACAGGAAATGTAAAATGTGGAGCGTGCAGGCTTGTTGAATTAAAAAAAAAAAAAAAAAGAAAGAAAGAAAGAAAGAAAGGGAACGTGCCCACCACCTGAGTGACTTATTAGAATGTGGCCATTAAGGCATAACAGCTTATGAAGAGCCTCCTGTAGATTTACATGATAAAACTCTCTCATATGAGCAGCCTGAGGATTCTCTGTCTTTTTTTTAAATATATAAAGGGAGAGCATTCAAAATATGAGGTGTGTGCGCGCGCGTGCGTTCATGCTCGTGCGCGTCATAAAGCCACGGCTCCAGCTGGTAAAAGCCAGCCTGTTTCGAGGAAATGCATTGGAAGTGAACGCGTGGTGGTGGACGAGTTTAAAAAAGAGGGATGGACGGCGAGACGATCCGGAACAAAGTTTTCTCTCCCCCCTCCTCCCTCCCTCTCTTCCTCTCTGTCTCTGTCTCTCTCTCTCTCTCTCTCTCTCTCTCTCTCTCTCCCTCTCTCTCTCTCTCTCTCCCTCTCTCTCTCTCTCTCTCTCTCTCTCTCCCTGGGTTGAAGCTGAGGAGCTTGTGGTGGTAATGAGAGTTTAACAAGAGCCAATAAATCAGTTAACGGTGATGGTTTATTGCCCTCAACACGTGTCATTGTTTACCAAGAGTCACATTTCTGTTTTGCACAAAAAGAAAAATCTAGATAAAAATGTTTTCTTTAAGACAAAAAGAAAATTTGCAAATCCAGTGATTATACTCTAAATATTTCCATTATTTGTTATATTATTATAATTATCACTAAGTCCTTTATTTTAATATTGATGATCAAGCCCATTCACTTTCCTCTAATGTCTCTTTTATTTCTATTTAGAGAGATTTCCAGTCTCCTCACCCCCACCCACCCACCCTCCACCACAGCCATCATATTTAGCCCCCTGCACACATTTCCAGCGGGTTATCACAATTGCCATTCCTCCCCTCCTTTCTGATGTGTTACCCAGATTACCATCAGTGCCCCTCAGATATTTTTAACAGATCCTCGGCGCTCGGCAATATCCACTCGGAGCCATCTGGTGCAGATCAAAATCTACTGACTTCTTGGGCTTCAGTCGTTAAGGCATTAAATCTAGACCTACAGAATAACCCCCCCGTTGACTCGGGGAGGTGGGTGATATAAGAATCAAATCAAATAAAAATAGAAGTGTTAAAACATGAACAGCCCCCTCTCGTGCGCCACATGGCTGTGTCAGGAGTGGACAGCTAAGGAAAGTGGAGGTTAGAGTCCGAACCTTTTTTTTCTGAGCTGGAAAATGGATAAACGGTTCAAGAGGAGGTGACCAGAAGCTACAGCATCAGATTTTTTTTACTTCAACTCTTGTGGATTTATATTTTTTTCTGAATCCTATTTTATAAAAGAAATTTTAAAATTTTTAGGAACACACAAGTCACAGTTTAAGTGATCATGTTTCTAGACTATGATGGATAAATGACTCTTCACCCTCGCTTTTTTTTTTCTTTTTTTTTTTTAGTTAATGTGTTAAAATTATAGGCAAATCGCTGAAATTAATTTGGGGACTCAAACTGCACGTGCGTAATATTTTGTGGTGCGTCCAGGGACCTGCAGACTTTACAGCCTGGTGCCTCGGTGTTTGACTTGTCCCTGGCTTTTTTCCTCATTCCTTTTCACTCAAAACAAGGAAACGTGAAGTGGCTCTGTTGTTACAAAGGACAACAGCAATCTGGTTAAAACACACACACACACACACACACACACACACACACACACACGCACACGCACAAACGCATGCAGGCACATACACACATGCGCGCGCGTGCAGATGGAACGAGGGTGAGAAAAAAAGAGGGAGAATTTGGCTGATTAAACCTTTATGTGGAAATCAAAGGCAACCAAAACACAAGTCAATAAAAACATACATAATTAATAAATCATATGGAGAGATTTGCATCGTTTTCCTTTTGGACTTTTGGAAGGAAAAGCGCCCGGAAATGAGCTATTTAATCTTTAAACTCGCATCGCACTGACATGGCTGGAATATTACACTTCATTTCCTTATTTATTAATTTGGTAATTTTATTAAAACATTTGTTTTTCTTTAAAAAAAAAAAGTCTCATCCTAATAAACGTGATTAAACTATTATGCCGATTTAACAAGTACACAAGTTTTGGAAACAGTGGATGAAGAAGACTACAAAGAATAAATCCAACTTGGAGAATGACACTTAAAGAGTAAATGAGTCACTATGAATTTAATAAACGCACCAGCAGCCCGTGATAGCAAATACTAATTCCTCTGCGGAGAGGCATTTTCCCTCTTTAATTACAATTTAAATCTATTCAAAGTAAGTTCCTTCTTCTGACGGGTTTACTTCCCCCTGTGTCGGACAGCTGTAAAATCGTGTAGACAGGTTGTCATACAACAATCAAAGCCTTCGGTGAATGGACTCTAATGCTTGAACATTTAACATACAATAAGTCCAAACACGGAGGGAGAGAGAGAGAGGGAGAGTGTATGTGTGTGTGCGTGTGTGTGAGTCAAAGTCAGAGAGAGAGAAAGAGGGAGAGAGGGGGGAGAGAGAGAGAGAGAGAGCGAGAGAGAGAGGGAGAGAGAGAGGCCCCAGCCAATGTGCTCACTCTATATTCACATTATCCACATAGCTCCAAACGAGGAGGAGCTTGCAGGCTCAAGTAGGGGATGCCAATCAAAGCATCAACTTCAAATTGTATCTGAGAGATCAGCCTGGAGACCTCAGGGCCAGGCGCGTCAGTCGGAGCGCAATTGTTGATCAGATCACATCCAGCGGACTTTGCGCGAGAAAAGAGAGGAAGCCGAGATTTAAGAGCGGGCTTGTTTTGACTGCATACCACTGTATGTCTGTAGTAGCTGTGACTTTGGCTTAAACACTTTCCCTTTACTCCTCCGGGTTCTTTTTTTTTTCTTTTTTTTCTCTCGCATACTTTTTTGTTTTTTTTTACGCACAGTTTTGTCGGACGGTACAACTACTGTGCGACTATTTCGGCGGTGGAGATGTCTTTCCCCCAGCTAGGCTACCCGCAGTACTTAAGTGCCTCCCAGGCGGTGTATGGGAGCGACAGACCGGGAGTGCTTACGCCATCGTCCCGGGGAGGGAGCACCGAAATCGGGGGAAGTCCGTCCGCCACCGCAGCGGCGGTCACTTCGGTGTTGGGCATGTACGCCAACCCGTACGCACACAACTACAGCGCTTTCTTACCGTACACCAGCGCGGACTTGGCTCTTTTCTCACAAATGGTAAGAATGTATGCTGTTTTTTTGTTTTGTGCGTGTGTGTGTGTCTGTTTACGGATCCGCCTTGCACAGACGATTGTGTATGCGTAAGCTTCCCACAGCTGACTAAAAAAAGGCTGCGTAATGTAAACAAAAACAATAAAAAACGCAATCTTATACGTGATTATTTAAATATGGATTGCTAAATATTCGTGCGTATTTGCTTTATTTTTTCACGGTTGCGTGCCTTACTTGGCTGAGTTACAAATGTGAAAAGTTTGAGCTGTTAATTAAAAAAATAAATAAAAATTCTGACTTGAAATTGTGTATTTGCGCATCAAGCAAAACATGTAAACAAAAGCCGTAATTCACACCAACTATATGACTATTTTCTCTAAATGTTAGGATGATCGATTGCAAAGTTTAGATCACGGAAGGAAAAAAAACGTGTCATAGATCTGCGTTTTAACATGCACCATGCAAAGAAAAAGTTTCAACTCGTTTCCTAACCCAGCCTGATTATTTCTATCAGACCATTAAAATAATCTCCACCAAAGAACAAAAGCTTACAGGCTATAAATACAGCCTACAATAAATATTAATGGTGGTGGAGGCTTTGTTTTGCCACAGTGTATTCTCCTGTCATGGTTGAATGCCACGTGGATTCTTCCTGTCTTTATGAATTGCCAGATGCATTGGCCTAAAATACACCAGGTGATAAAAATCAACTTGCAGTGTATTAACGTGTTGGCAAAGGTGTGCGTCAGGCCCACAGGCAGGCACTACTGCGCCAAAGCTCCCAAAACAAGAGCTATTATCCCCAAACTCCAAGCGTGTGAACTGATCGATATGTTTGAGTGCTGTGTCCAAAGCAAATATAAGCGAGCCATGCCTAAAGTGCGGCACGCAGAGAAAACTTAACTTAAGGCCTTGAAAGTGCTTTGACATGCTTGAGGAGTGTGGAGGGGAGGGAGGGGGGAGTTTGGCAGGTAAACATGAAAGCTGGCAGTTTGCATGCCATCTGCGTGTTCACAATGATGCAGCGAACTTTCTCCCATCCTGTTGACTTGGTGTGTTCCGTTTCTAGACTGACATGTATGAAACATGTTTGCTGCTCAAAGGTCTCTTGCCTTTGAGTGAGTATTTGTGCAGGCGCAGGTGACGCAGGCCTAGCATGTGGTATTTTGCAAGTTGAGAAGCTTATTTGTGGAAAGCTCAGAGTCAGGTGCAGCTCGTGGATTTTTTTTTTTTTTTTTTAATGGAGGTCATTTCACTTGTTTGAGTTGCAGAAATAAACAATGGTCACATGCATCTGAGCTAAAATGATTAAGGGGTGTGTTTTAAAATCCAGTCTGTCACACTATTTCTGTATATTTAATGTTCCACTGTTATAAAACTATCATCCTTTATTTTCAAGGGATCCCAGTATGAGCTGAAGGATAGTCCTGGCGTCCATCCTGCCAGCTTTGCAGCCCACACGTCTCCGGCCTTCTACCCATACGGCCAGTTTCAGTACGGGGATCCGGCCAGGCCCAAGAACGCCACCCGGGAGAGCACCAGCACCCTGAAAGCCTGGCTCAACGAGCACAGGAAGAACCCGTACCCGACCAAGGGGGAGAAGATCATGCTGGCCATCATCACCAAAATGACGCTGACGCAGGTCTCGACATGGTTCGCCAACGCCAGGAGGAGGCTCAAGAAGGAGAACAAGGTGACCTGGGGAAGCAGGAGCAAAGAGGACGGGGAGGACGGTAACTTGTTCGGCAGCGGAGACGAGGCGGAGAAAAACGAAGACGAGGAGGAGATTGATTTGGAGAGCATAGATATAGACAAAATCGACGACAACGACGGGGATCAAAGCAACGAGGATGATGATGATAAATCAACGGAGGGGAGCAGGGACCACAGGGGCGGTGTCGGTGCGGGGGGAGAGTTGGACAGCTTGGAGAAAAGACGGGCCTTCGCCCTACAGGCCCATGAGGCCTTTGACAAATCTAAGAGCACAATTTCAGTTCACCCAGGGAGTAAAGACAACTCGGACGGCAACAACAACAACACCACAAGAGTTTTGTCCCCGGATAGACCCGGGAGCTTTCCTCTCCCGTCTAACAATAAGCCTAAAATCTGGTCTTTAGCAGAGACCGCTACTAGTCCCGATAGCTCATCTCAGAAACCCACGTCCCCTTGTGGCCCAGCGGCCACCACTCACTCATCAGCGCCCCACCACCAGATCCAGACCCACCCGGCCTTCCTCCCCAGTCATGGACTGTACACTTGCCAGATTGGAAAGTTCCACAACTGGACAAATGGAGCTTTCCTGGGTCAGAACTCCCTGCTAAATGTGAGGTCGTTTCTGGGAGTAAACCAGCACCATCACCACCACAACCACCACTTGCCGGCCCAGCAGCAGCAGCAGCAGCAGCCGACATCAGTGGTGGTGTCGCCGGTAGCAGCTGCAGCAGCACTCAGCAATGACAGCAAGGCCTCACCAGAGACCCACAGTCCCAAGCACATAGGTAAGGGAACAGTCTGGACGCGTGCACGCGCATAAATGTCACATGCAAGCGCTTTGTATTTTATACTTAACATAATCCATATGTGTTACATTAATGGTGCATCTTATGCCTTACTTTTGTATTTCAAACAATACACACATATATATATATATATATATATATATATATATATATATATATATATATGAGTAAGCTACATACACACAGTCAAATCCACAGTGTTCACGCACTACATTAACAAAGCAACACTGACACATATTCATTTGTTTTAGAAAAAATATACAGACCTAGAATTTATCCACCATCCCAGTACTAATACGTGTTTTTGCTTATTTCCTTTTTAGACCATGAAAACGGTGTAAGGTCTGTTTCACCTCCAACACAGATCCTGAAGTCTTCCTTTCGACCCATCCATGACAGGTGAGACACGTTTTTTACTCTTTTGCTTTTGCTGATTGTTGGAAACACGTTGCCATGAGAACATAACCAGCCTCAGCATTATAATAATATATATATATATATATAAATGTAGAATAATATTATTGCATCAATCAAAGTGTAAACTAATTTAGAGGCATTTTTTTCCATGAAGAATTAAAAGAAGTAAAATTAAGCATGAACATGAGGGAAGGCCCAGGATATTTATGAAATTATAACTCCAGTAATTATCCGACAAATAAATATAATCATAGTGAATGCAATTTGTTTTACGAATTCCAGTGTCTAAATTTAACTTTTATGTCTTTTAATTTATTTTTTAAACGTAAGACAACAATGATAACCCTTCCAAAATAAAACCAACAAAGATAAATAAAACACAGTTTGCTTTGCGGGTGACAGGGGTCTTGACTCCCATCCCACACCCCCTTTAATTCCTTCCCTCTGGGGAGAGTGTGGCTACTTATCAAGTCACCGAGTAAAACGGGCTCTGTCTGGGCTGTGTGCTTTCCCTAAAGACCCCTGGGAGAAGCCGGAGCCCTGGGGAGCGCTCTTACCGAAAGGGGGAGAGGGAAAAAAAGTTTACCTCTGTTTCAAGTATTACAAAATATCCTCTGTGTGCGTGTGTGTGTGTGTGTGTGTGTGTGTACGTGTGTGTGCAACAGTCATTTAGAAATAAGAAGAATATTAAGGGATTAAAATACTGATAATTGTTGCATAAGGTGGAATTTTTTTTCGCCACTTGTAAAATAATAATTATGATAAGAATAATTATTGTGATATTGTCCTTTAATTATTATTATTATTATCATTATTATTATTATTATTATTGTAAAAGAAAGTGGTGGATTGGAGAGGGTGGGATTTCAGTCTGTTTCAAATCAAAGCTGTTCAGCCAGACAATTGAGATGCATATTGAAACCCGCTGTCCAAACACGGCGGGGGTATTTATCTACCTTTCTGTATTATTCTTTATCCAGATCCTCTCTGCCTTCCAGCGCCAGGAGTCCACAAGACGCCACGCAACGAGTCCTCACTGCTCTCTCCTCGGCTTGATCAAGACATTTTTTTCGTGCTTGAAAAAAAGGAAAAGAAAAATAGAAAAAAAAGACTTTACACTCCCTAAAAAAGGACATTGAGAAATAATAATGCAGCGTAGCATTCAGTCGGTACAGAACAAATGGCGTAATTTGGTAATATCCTGTGGATGGATGGATTACTTCCTCTATTGTTGTGTAGCCTATAATCGCGCCTATAATGTTACTCTCTTTCTCTCCACTTTGCCCAGGCAGGCTGGGACATTTTGGTAGGCTTTTTACTTTATTATTATTATAATTATTATTATTATTATTAATATTATTTTTGTCTCTATCTTGTGTTTTTTGGTGTCCTTTCTTTAATGTAAATACCAAGTGATTTAAATTTGTAAATAGGAAGCGTTGAAGGAATTTGTCCAGATCGTATATTTTGCCTAATAAACTAAATGAAATTATAGAGAAAACCCACGAGTATCTGCAGCCTATATTTCTTTTCGACATGGTCATTACTATCATCATAATTAATATTATTATAATTATTATTGCAAATATCTTTTGGAAAGCAAAACGTTGGCCTACTACCAATTTTATTTCAACAAGGGTGGGAATGGGGAAGGAAGGGGAAAAAATGATATTGGCAGTCTGCAAGCAGGCTTAATTTTATTCAAGTTTGGGAGGAAAGCAGCGTGGATGCATTGAGGTGCTAATAAGTGTCCAGATGGTTGCTGGTGACAGAAAATGGACAGGAGCAGCTGGGAAGGTCATTAAGTAATAATATGGGAACGCCCAGTCCAAACAAAATCAAATGTTTAAAATCTAATCTGTCAGAGAGAGAAGTCGATTCGAAGATAAATTATTAATATTTTCGTTTTTTTGGGAGGGAAGGAGGGGGAGGAGGAGGAAGGGGGCTGACATTGTCGGCCTTGTGGAGCAGGGTCAGTGTTTTGGGGGGGGCACTATCTGTCCCGAGGCTGATAGTGATCATTAGCCTATAAAAAGCTGCTTCTTTGCTCCTCAATCGGTGACCAAAAGTAAATATTGATTTACCACAACAGCTCTAATGAGGTTTAAACATAACAAGAGGAAAGTGCAATAATTTAGCAATAATAAACAGGGGTAGGGGATGATGTGAGCAATGTGTTTTTCTGCTGTTCTTGTCATTTACAGGAGCTTTCATGGATACACAGGCAACATTTTTAATCATCTTCACTAAAATGTGACTCCTTTTTATCACATTATTGTTTGGGTAAAACTCCACATGCGATTTTTTTCTAAGTGTGTCCCAAAATAGCTCCAGTATAATTGGAGAAACTGTTCCTTGTGTGAGCTCGGGCACCTTTGTAAATGACAGTAAGCTGCGAAGTGAGCTGTTCCAGAGGGTGAATTATGTGAGTGGCCCAAACCTGTGGAGTGACTTATGCACATCTGTTTTGCAATATCACAGCGACCTCTATAGGCGAGTCATATATCGCTTAAGCTTGAAACAAGCTTTCCTCCCCTCCTCCAAAAGAGCTATAATTCACGTGGAAATACTTGTACTCTAACTGTATTATCACACACAATACATTATGCTTTACAGTTTGATTTAAACTCATTGCACCTTTAACTGCATTACGCGTGCGCAGATTCTACGGGAATACAAATAACACAAGTAGAAGTCACTTTATTTATGGGAATATTATGACTCTAAGTTCACATAAAATATAGTAAGAGAAATATTTTTCGTTAGGGGCCAAAATCATCTTTCGTTTTCACATAGGAATCTGCAGTAAATCATCTAATATTTGGAGATGCAATATTATTACCTCCTAAAAAAGCCTGCACAGCTTTTAAATTAACTTATTACAAATAATTGCACCAGTCTGAAACATTACAGCATTTGCAAAAGTGATTTATTTCTTTTTTTTAATGCTTGGTAAACGTTGACTAGACCATATCTGTGTGGCAGTAGGAGGGACGTCTATGCGCATAAATCTGCGTCACTTAAATGGCCATTCGCTAAACAGTCACGCAGTGGAGGAAAAATTAACAAAGGTCAGTGAGGGTTTTGTTGACCGGAGCGGGGTCATTCCGCTTTTATAGCTACATTAACACAACTTAACTCACAACACAAACACATCAGCATATGCAAATGGGTGTCTCTTGGTGCAGGAGGGAATAAGGAAATGCGCAATAATTTTACTGTAGTGAGGAGTTTAATGTGTCAGTATTATTTTTCGTTGCATGAACTCAGATAGCAATGCAAAGAGATTTTTTTTAAAGAAGGTGTTCCGGCCCCTGTCATTAGATAAAGGTTAGAAATCACAATAATATTACGCCATCTGACTCTCGCCAATTTCACTTATGCTCCAACACGTGCTTTGGCAATAATGATTCTAATATTGCGGCGTGGAAAAAAAAAAAAAAAAAAAAGGCAGGTGTGTAAATTTCATATTCCCCTCCCCTCCCCTCCGCGCTCCATTTGCACATGACATCCTCTCATGAGCTGGCTTTTGGGGGCTAAAATTAAATAACCTCTCGGTGTCCCATTTATTTCTTTTGTACTGGAACAGCGTGAGGTTAGCGCAAAGGCGTTAGCTGCAGGCCATAATATTGTGTTCCCATAATATATACAAAATTATTCATTTAGTAAGTGGATGTACAGTGGATTGTCTAATGGGTAATGAGCGGAGTTGGAGCTGATAATTAGGCTGTCACTTCCAGCCATTTCTTCCCCGTATGCCCTGGGCCACGATGCAGGGGAGGGGAAGGAAATAAAGACCATGAAATAAAAAAAAACAGAAGAGTAGATAAATGAAATAAATGTAAATATAGAGCTTAAGAATAATGCTCTTTGGGATTATGGAGGTAAATACATATATTATCTGGCTTTAAAACACTGGTTCTATTGTTATACACTGTAAACAATGATTATATTATGGTAATTGCTCCATAATGGTTAAAGTGATGAGATAATTCAAATTAATAATTACCATACATTATATCAGAAATCCATTTACTCATTACACGGCTGAAATAAGAGTTGTTTTGCTGTTTTTCTAAGGAAATAAATAAAGAAAACAACTCATCAAAGGTATTTCCAGCAACCTTTGAAAGGCTTTAACTCTTTCAAAGGCTAGAGGAGGTTCTGCTATTTTCATCTGAGCACCGAGAGCTGAAACCTACTCGGGAGATATGTAAATTGTGGCTCATGCAAAGACAATAAGTTGTTGACCCTAAAACAATTTAGCATTCTGTGGCAGGCTGTGGCCCCCCATAATACCACAGTCTTTTGTTGGCGAACAAGAACCATCTCCCCCTGCAACTGAGACATGTCACACTGTGGCAATCCATTCATTTTAGTGGTGAATTGTGCGCTGTGACAGTTTGTGTGAGTGTGTGTGTGTGTAGCAGGGAGAGTGAGGAGGAGAGAGGTGACTGCATGGGGAGGAAAGTTTATCACTGTCTTGTCTTTTTAGGCAGAAGCAGGCCATTCTTACAAGCGACTCGACCCCTTGTAGCCCCAACAACACAAATGTCTTTGCCTCTTCCTGTCCCCTTCACCCTCCTCTTCCAACCCCCGCTTCCCTTCAACATCTCCGTTGTCTTTTTCTCAAAGATGCCCGCCCATATCTGCGCCCCTCTAATCCATTTATCTAGTTTCACGAGTGCAGCACGGCTCGCACGATGACACAAAAGCCATCCCCTGGCCCTGGCCCCGGCCCCAGCTGGGGGAAACACACAACAACAAGCAACAACAAGTCAGTGGAGCCCCGGCACTAGCAGCCACAGCGGGGCCACCATCGAACCCTGCTACACCGTGTTTAGCTGACTACTTTGCTCCTGCTCCTTGTTTCAGCGACACAATGGCAGTGAAAGGGGACGAATGCCTTGGTCACAGGCTTTTCATTGCAGGAGCGATAGGCTGCTGTAAGACACGATTCTTGCCACAGGAAGAGGTTGGCGGATTCGGTTGGAAAAGGGAAAACGGAGGGAGGGAGGCTCTCGGCACGGCTACACTCAAACACAAATAGCAACAAGGAACTGGTACTTGCCTGACAACTGGCTGGCTGACTGACTCACTGCCGGTTCAGCAGCAACTCACAACAACTCAACAACCCGTGCAGACCCCTGCCGACACAAAAACCTGGCCTGGCTTATAGATATACTAGAAATAAACACGGTCTCTCGCTCATGTTTGCCTGGTTTCCTTTCATTTGGCCACTCAAAGCGACATTCTTACGTTTTGATCGGGCAAGAAAGAGAGGAAGAGATAACAAAGCGAGGCAGGGAGAGCAGTCGAGTAAAGTTTTCTCTGTCTCAGTTGAACATTCTTTCTGACTCTGAGTGAAGAACACAGGAAAGCTCTTTCACTCCTCTCCGATGAGGACAATATGCTTATTTGGATCTCAGTCAAAGCGTCGTGCCAAATATTGGGGCACTAATTAGCTGGCCTAATCTAGAAATATTATCCTCAAATCTGATATATCCTAGTTGAAATGGTCTATTTTAAGAGACCTCGGCTGAACATGGAGGTTCATTATTATCTTCTTGTTTGCTACATGTTTGTTGATCAAAGTTATTTCCTTGTGTCTGTTGTTGTTTAAAGGGCATTGACAGGGTCCAATATACACACATAAGCGCTCGTGTTCAGACACACACACTTGTACTGGAGTTGTGCTTCTGTTCCATTAATGACTCCGCAAACCAATTAAAGCTGGTCTGTCTTGAGTTCTCCTGAAGTATCCGTACATAGCGGCTCCACCAGAACAGAACTATATTTAGGGGAGAATGCCTTGTGATTCCCCCCCTCCCTCCCTCTCTCACACACACACACACACTCCCTCAGTCTTTCTATCTGTAACACACACAAACCCATGCGCAATGAACACACAGAAGCACGAGTGTACGCGTGCACACATTCCTGGTACAGTCTGTTGGAGGATCAGAAATATTTTGCCTTAATTATCCTTCAGTATGGATCATGTTCTTCAGGAGGGACTAGTAATGATGGGGGTATTTATAGTCATTCATTTCTCTCCCTGTAATTATACACTCCTCAAAATTGGGGTTTTTACATTTGGCATGTGCTTGAAAAACGTAAATTAGACAGACAGCACTGTTGTTGAAATCTCTTTGAAGTGAATCCCCTCCCCGAACACAATTTGATGGAAAGTTTTATTCTCTGCGATACTACTTCTCATCGTTAGCCGAGAGTTTGTTTCCCAGCGCTAGTTGAACAATGTTTCCTCAGTCCTGATGTGGTGTTGGTTCACTTTGACATGATAGTGCTACGTCAATTTCTCCACAGCAAAATAAATTTACAGTCGCAGCACGTCACACATAACAGATTACCTGCTTATGACTGCAATCTGTAGAAAATTATTGTTTTTATTGGCTCCAAAATTAGAGCAATAAGAAAAGGGAAAATGATAAGTGTAGCAATGTTTACATATCAGCGCTGTGCCAAGCTTTCCCCCAAGAACAGGTATCATAACAGTGGGTTAGCTGACACTTATTTGAAGGCAGTTGTGTGTGTGTGTATGTGTGTGTGTATTTTCAATAATAAAATGCAGGTTGACATGGCAAGGAAGCCAAGGGCCTCGTGCCCCCTTTTCTCTCCCTGCACAGATATTTCCACAGCGACAGATAATAAAGTCTGATTTTTCCTGCCTTCTTTTCTGATGTGATGCCATTGTGGTTTGGGCTAATTCCAGGGGGCTGTACAAAGGGAAGCGCGGCCATCTGAAGTGTCATACTGCAGCTGTGGCTGAAGCACAGGAATTTCCATTTAGTAGAGGATGCTTCCCTCGCTCTCTGTGAACACTCACGAGCACATGTGCAGCGCAGAAGGTGATATCAAATGCAACTCACCATCTTAGTCCCTGCTAATGTGAAATCTTTTCTCCCTCTGTCCAACTCAGCCTGTCTGCGCCATGTCTGTTTCTTTTCACTGTGGTGAGAGATGTCCATTTATAATGTGTGAATGTGTGTTTACTGAGGCATTGCAAAATTATGTATTATATTTATTCCACTTTGTCATGATTATTTCATGTATGGAGAGTAAAAAGTGCCATTAATTCCAGTGTGACAGATATTTTTTTATAGCCCAAATCTAACTTAGAAATGATCTTTTAATTAATAATTAAGCTATTGTTTCATTTTTTTGTTGCTTTTTTGTTGTGCAGGAACTTCCTGTATTTTTGCTCATGTCTTCAGTGGACTGCATTTTTATTTTAATATGTGTAGTTGGGACAGTGTCTTGCTACAGCATGATGAAAAAAGTTTTTAGTTGACAAATGCATGATAATTTTCTCAAGGATTTGGACGACCAAAGACATATGTTACATACAAAGGTGCTTTATGAAAAGTCAGTCCCTTATAACATAAAACAGATGTTTAACATTCAGTCAATCCTGGATAATTTTAATTTCAGTCCCTCAATTAATCTGCAAACCCAAATCACCATTATCAATCAAGACCATCTCAGACCATGCCATTGATGCCAACGCCACCTCTCAGCTCTGGTTATCAATAATTTCTCCAGAAAGGAAACACAAGATGTATTACACCCTCCATCCCCTCACCCACAGCAGACAATTACAATGTCAGAAGCTGTCACCTAGTGTACAGTAGCCAGTACATCCAATGCCGGGTCACCTGCCAAAGCTGAAACAGAAGAAGAGCAGAACAAGAACACAATGTGTTGGAACTATCACTTCACACACACGCAAACCCTGAACTAAACAGAGCCGGGCGGTCAACAGCCAGACTACCTCGCAGTGATACCTTTCCCCTCTGCTTGAACTGGAGGCTCTTTCTTCACGCCTGCCGTTCCCCCCGTACTGTACCCCGTGTAATGTTAGCCAAGACACATGGCGCAGAATGCCGGGAGTTTCAACAGAGGATAGTTATGTCAAATATTAACTGCGGAGCTATCGGCCATAACAGGCACTAAAGTGGTGTTAATGTATGTCATGCTAATTATGTAAGTATTATATCAAGTATGCAACATTGAAAAAATAATGTCAGTCAGTCATAGTGCACCAACTTTCGTTCTACAAAGATTTCTATGACTTTTAAGCAGTTCTTTAAGCTCCAGTGATACCTCCATCATACACAGGCAACCTTCTGAAGAAGAAAATGTTTAGTAAGGCCATAAGAGAAGTGACAGTTCCGATGAAGTCAACATGGAAAGTAAAATGGTGTTCAATGGGGGAAAAATGCCATTATAGAACAAAAAAAATGTTGGTTGGCTGCCGACAAAAATATCCATCCACGTAGCCTTAAAATGTTGCATGTGTATGACAGCCTTTAGATGTTAACATTTGTTTGATCACATTTTATTAAATCACATCATGTCTTGTAACTGCCTGGCTAATGTATTCAAAGGGGAATCAGCACAAAAGGACCTGTGGCCATACATGACCTCAAAATGAAGAATATCACATAGTGTTGTTGTAGCTGTAATACCAACTGTCTCAGCCACTGACATGCTACGCATGTTACCCCTGTCGTCAAAAGGATATTCAACCACGTGCGCCATTTTTCTTGAGCGAAAAGCTCATTCTGCATGCTGCTAAATGTCCTGAGATCAACATACGCTATTACTGACACACACACACACAAAAAAGTTCTGGATAGGCATACAATATGTATGAGCTCTGTTATTGAGACCATGTGAATCACGCGAACAAAGCATTTTTTCATGGCAAATCATGTTCACATCAAAGTTTAAAAATACACATCCACATCTTGAGGAAATGCCATCACGTTTTCTCTGTGATCTGTCTGGGCACATCTGTGGCCAATACTGTCTAGCATGTGGTCAGCTCAGTTTCTATTGCTTTATCTCTGCTTCAGTCTGCAGGAACAATGGCAGTGGACCCTAGGCTGCTGACGTTCACATACACAACATGCATGCAGCCATTTAGATATGCGCATGCTGTATACTCACAAACATGCATATTAGGGATGTGTGTGGATATGTGTGCATACATGCATGTGCAGTTTGCGTGCAGCCATGCACACACACACACACACACACACACAAAAAAACACACACACACACACACACACACACAAACACACACACACGGGCTTGGTCAAACAATATCTCGCATGACATTCAGTTAGCTTGCGGCCCACATCACTTAACTGTCAAAACTGCAGCGAACACTGAACTCTTTCATGCAATAAGCAAACGTTGTCCCATTGTCGAGACTCATAGTTACTCAGAATATCAGAATATGTATACATAAATATATAGATGAGTTTTGTGTGAGTTTTTTCTGGTTTACAAATACTAAAAGTTTGAAATAAAGACTTTGGAGAGTTGTTTGATTTATCATTGGCAAAAAGTTTTTTATTTTTTTTTATTTTCCTCTAATCAATCCCTGCTGTGGATAGAGCAATACTAAGGCAATAATCTGCTTTAGCATGCAGTAAATTCACCAAATAAGTGAGGCTTGTCTCTTGGCTTAATCTGTATACATTGGCCAAGGGGTATATATTTGCTCATTTTTAAAATTTCATAAGCCTGTCGATCCATGCACAGCTTGTGTGTCCTTCCATCCCCAGCAATTTGCAGCATGTGCCGCTGGGCCTCTATGCATGAAGAAAAAACGGTATATGGTGCTTCGCCTTTTAACTAAGATTAGTACAGTTCTGATGCACTGCAGCCTTTAAAATATGTATCAAAGCTGTTCAAATGCCAGCAGTTGGTATGTGGCAGGCAGGGGTGGCAGTGGCTTGGACGATTGGAGTTATCCCAACTTCCAAGTCCTCAGCAGGCCACCCCCTGCCTGTTGTTGGCTTGCCCATCATCGCAATCACCACTTCTTCACATGAGAAAAAAAAAAAAAAAAAAAAAAAAAGAGGGGGAAAGAGTGCAGTCAAGAACGGAAAGAAAGATGGAGAGATAGAGGGACAGAGAGAGGGATGAAGGCAAGAAGCGTGGTGGCTCTATCTTGTCTCTGAGCAAGGTCTGCCCCTTGATTGCCCAGCCGCCTTGCTCACCCTCCCTCTCCCTCTCCCTGTCTCCTTCCTCTCATCTCACTCTCTTTCCTTGGGAAAGCACTTGCTGAGAAAATCTTTATGAACTCCTGGGCCTGTCGGCGATGCTGGGGCTGCTTAAAACCTGCCAGTTTAACAGCTGTGTGTATGGGCTCGGCCCCGGATAAAGCACTTGGAAGTGGCAGGGCTTACACCATAGGGTGAGTCTTTATGAGGGGCCCTCCTGTGTGGCGGCCGCTGCTGGGGCTGTTAATTGGCACACTCTGAAGTGCTGTATATCTGCCCTTCATAATCCAGACACAGGCGGAGGCAGCGGGGAAAACCAAACGTTTATCCAACGCTCAGGCCCCAAGCTCTCTGCTCCCTCACTAGTTCACTAGTTGTTTTTATAGTATATAGGCACATGTACCATAGGCTTGACCAAATGCACCATTATACTGACTGTAATAATATGTGATAATATGTAATTTTAAAAAAAAAGAAAAAACTTTTTTTTTCTCCCTTCAATATTTAGGTGTTGATATTTACAGATCAACACAAGCTAAATAGCATGGCCTTTGACTATATGGTTGTGTCAGTGCAAAAAAAATGCCATTGCATTAGAGTAATAATAATAATACTATCAACACACACAGCTGCAAACTATTACACACACACATACAGTATACAGAGCCCCACAGGAACACCAGCCTTGCGTTAAGCAGCTTGGCCCTGGTGCACCATGGGAGGAAAATAAACACACTGGTCCAGCTAAAGACCCCAGGATGCCATTTCCTCCTCAGCTGTGTTTTCTCTCGTTCACATGCTCTGGCGTTGGATCTTAATTTCTGGAAAGACTTAGGACCAACTGGTAATAATGGCTTTGTGATTTAATATGACATATGATCCTTTTCCTTTGAAAAGCATTCATCTCCCAGATTCGTTTGATAAGTCAAATCTGGATTGAGTTGACAATCCAACTATCATTGGGATTTAAACTGTTTTATCCATTTTCTCCTACCTACTGAAAAGCACCTGAATGCAACAGCAGATTTTAAAACAGTCCACACTCTCTGTATGTTCAGTTTAGGCTTTTTTTTGTGTGTGAAGTGAATCACTGCACAATGCTGAAGGAACTTTGACAAAACTAAAAAAAGATGAAAAATTATGTCATGTTTAACTGAAAATAATGAAAACCATTGGCTTCAGAAAGGTAATGTGATGTCAGACCAAAAACACAAGCTCTGTCTTAGTCGTTAGTACACTTCCATAATGCATATTCTATGTACTTACCTGCATGGTGCGTGAATTTTGACTGGGTAGTGTGGTCTCAAATCAAAGCGCACTTAAGGGAAATGATGATCACAAGAATTTACAGCTTTTCTTCATCTGCTTGTCGAATTGCGACTGGGCGAGCATCATCACCAACATTTGACTATCTACTGTCACTTGGCAAAATATATACTTGCTGTATCTGGCTTTTTTCTCACTTGACTTCACTCGTATTTATTTATTTATTGTACTTCAAATGAATGGGTTTTCATGGCATGTTATCATTGTCTATGGCTGATACTCGCTGTCACCAGCTGATCTACCAAGTTAATGATAGTGGCCGCATTTTGCAAATGTTTACAACTTGATAAGCATCTGAGCACAAATCTCATACTAAAATCCTCTCCAGGGAAGACACCTATTTAATTTGCATAAACACCAAATGTTATGAACATAGTTTACGCCACAACATATGTAACGTCAATGTCTGATGATAAAATGTGCCGCTGTTAGCTAGTTAGCAATCTAACGTTAGCATTTGTCTCATCTATTGCTATACCAAACTGTTACAGAATTAACCCAATTTTTTTTTAAAAAAAAGTCAATTTGCAATTTCCTGTGAAAACGGAAATGTATTTTGACAATGCATGTAACAGGCAGAAGTTGACACAGTATCCTAGAACATCAACAACCAACACATCGAGGGTACCTTGCACATCATATGTGGACGTGGAAAGTCCATGACCAAACGCTGATATGTGACGAGGCTGGAGTGACAATGTGTTGGACAAACAGTTCCACCTGTGTGATGGAAGCAGGTTACAAAACAACTACTTGAACACGGTTACAATTAAAGCCGTTGAGCAGTATGAGTTCAATCTAAGGTTACATTAAGGCAACAGGAATAATTTTGGTCAGCCCTGACCCAAAGATTTTAGTTATGGATGAATAAGAAAAACTTTAGCTAAAAATGATAACTTACCGTAAAGAAAACATCTTCGTATGAGTTGAGTCCAAATCAGAGTTCTGTGAAGTTGGAAACAGATGGAGATGCCTTCCCACTGCCCCAACCACAGCACCCTTACTTTCCAATGCACTCCTTCAATGTCAAAGTGTTCCTACTTGTGTTTCCTTCACTTTCTCATGCTGTTTTCCAGCATTCACGAGTAGTTGCATTAGTAGTATATGATAAATTAACATATATTTCACAAATTTCAAGGGACATGGCTCTGATTCATTTTAAGTAATTTCAGGAAGCCAGGCTTTCATTTCAGATCACCATCTGACAGCACATTCTGCTTATTGCACACAGTGCGGTGATGCCAGCAGTCATTCTGCATGAGTTCCTGTCACTTTTTTTTTTTCAAATGAGAAATGTATCAATTTGGAATGAAAGGCTTAATATCACTCCACTCATGTATTTCTTCTGGAAGTGACATCAGAGCTGAGTCAGACCATTACGTCAGGCCGGCATTAAACTTGTTACGTCAGTCTGGCATCAAACTTAACTCAGCGGGCAGCTCAGGTAATGTGTCAGCCTTGAGTAAAAGCAGCATATGGGCCAGTTTGGAGGAGAGATATTACCAGTGTTGATAATCTTCTTTTCTCTAAATGCGTTCCAGCAGTGCATCTCTGGGGCCATTTGGAACAAACTGTGATTTTGATGGGAGAGAAGACAGAAGACGAGCCACAAAACCTGCTCATGAACCTATGCACTCAGCAGATTTTGCTCATATGACAAATTGATTTACTCAAGCTACATCCCATTCCAGCCATTGCTACACATGATGCACACATGAAAGACCCAAAAAAAAGTCAGCCATCAGCACATAGCGGCGGATGACATGTATGCCTAGAGACAGCTGATACGATGAGTGGCTCCACAAAAACGGAGAGGACGTGTTGAGAGCGCACAGCGAGGACAAAAAAGTTGGACGCAGAAACAAAGTGATGTTATAAAGTAGAAGAGGAAGAAAAGGATTAAATAATCACAAGATAACAGAAGAAGGAGAAAAAAGAAAAGTGGGGAAAAAGAAGATGGGAGGGAGAGGACAGGAGAGGAAGGAACGGCGGGAGCTTTAGAGTGGATGAGCAGCCCATAAGGTTGCCAGATGAGCTTCAGCTTAACCACAATCCTCAAAACGGAGACAAACATACGCCAGTGTCTCCTGTATGCCTTCCACTGACGCCCCTAAACGATTGTAAACATTAGTTCTCGAGAAAAGGGAGGGCTCCCCGGGGCCACTTCTGTGCACTGGATCGCACTACCTCAGCAGTGGTGCTAGATAATCACCAACAGATAATGTTTGGTTAGTACAGACATTTCTGAGGACTGATTTCACCGCTGATCGTGAAGGCAGTGTGTGTCAGAGTAGCTTTACCAAATGACTATGAATGCTGTAAACCTGGAGCTTGTGCTGCTATTGTGCTATGGGGTTTTCTGCTTGTGGCTTCAACGGAGCTGACTTCGTCATTCCTCTGTCATTATTGCGGACAATGCCCTAACCCTAATGAGAAGTTAATTAACAGCTTGAAAAGGGGCCATGGTCTGAGGTTAGATGGCACGGGAACATTTTGAGAACAAAAAGTGATACATATATATATAGTATATCAAAAGCCCCTTTTCCACCGCAGGAACTTTTATCAGTTACCCGGGATTTTGAAAATCCAACGAAATTACCCGGGGAAACAACTTTCCCTCAACCCCAAACTTTCCCTGAAAAAAGTACCTAGTACAGGGGTAGGACTTTTCAGATTACCCAGAATTCTTGAGGGGTGGGGCTGTTTGCTGAAGAACGCTGATTGGTGGAACACACACTTGCAGCGTTCTGTACTTCTGTGCCAGTGTGGCTGCAAACTTTATTGCATTTCTACAAGCTTCACTTCATTTGTGTTTTGATTAAGGATGGGTACTGAAACCCGGTACTAAATGACGTGCAGTGGAAATGCAAAGCACACAGATTATCAGGAATTCTTTTACCCAGGTAAATAAAAGTTCCTGGAAATGTTGGTGGAAAAGGGGCTAAAGTTATTCCCCTGAGGCTTTTTTGGCTTCCTTTATACTTGCCTACACAAATATTGTAAGTTTGTATACATCGCACAACACCAAAACACACCTAGCAGCAGCATAGTGCATCACGCCACAATTATTATGTTGTTTGTGGCTGGCAGGCATGTTCATGTGTTGCAGGTAAGAAGAACTTCTTTGTAACATAGGTCAACAACATCTCAATTGTCCCCTGGTGGCTGGATGTAGTATAGGTCATAAACACCACCTCCGCCATGTTAGCAGTACATCAAATAAAGAAGTGCACACCAAATACGTTTTACCCAAAGATGGTTTCTGTCATTTTAAGTAGTTCTTCTTAACACTAATTTATATTCAAAGGGGGTTTGACATCATGAGTGACAGCTATGTATGCCGTTCCTTGTGCTCGCATCAATGGCGATGCTCGTGATTGGTCAGACAGGTGTAAGAGCAGGAACTTGATACCACCAAAACTCTGGCTCCAAGTTGGCAGCAGCAGTATCCAGGATATTTTAGCTTCATTTTTCTACAATGGAAGTCAGTGGGGACGCATTGTCAATCTTTACATACCATGTCACAGGACTCTGTTTACTGATTGGTTGTGAATATTCTCTGACTGCTATTGCCAATAAAGGTTAAACTATCCCCAACTTTTAGTTTGGCAACACTTTACTGCAGAATCAAACAGCTGGAGCTCGGAGCAGCCGGCGCAGCTTTTCATGGCCATTGCATGGCAGCTCGCCACAGACCGCACTTCGCCACTGCTTGGTATGTTTTTTCAGCATGAATCATAAATAAATGCGTTTTTGCCAAACAAAAGAGCATTTCAAATGACCTGTGTAATTCATACAAATGATATCAAGTCACATGAAGCTGACAAACCATGTGTGATGTACTGCATATATATATTTAATTTAATCTAAAAAACCTGGGGTTCACACACAATCAAGAGAGATTTGTAAAAATATATATACATATATTTATACCACAGGCAGAATGAATGGGAATTAACTGTAAATGGTAATTTAAAAAAAGAACTCATTTGTAGTGCAGGAACCTCTCTACATTATACATTTTCCTCATCATATTCCTGCCAATGTCATAGGTGTTTATGTCTTTATGTTATTGTGGCCTTGAGGTTGGGTTTCTGAAGAACTCCACATTGCTCTGTATCAGCTAATTATTTACCAGATTTGACACAAAACAAATCCAACCTCTCTGAGTTTACGTTAAACAGGCCGTGGCTCTCTGGCGTTCCTCACAGATGAAACATTGCGTATGTCACACAGAGTGCGTCTCCCTTTGTGCCTTGTTTTCATCCCTGGAGGACTACTTTACTTTGTTTGAAGTCTCATTTATTTTACCTACGTATCAGCTTCAGAATTGATTAGGCCTTTCGTACAAACACCCGCAGCACAGTGTTGGTTTTTACATGGACATTGGAGGCAAGTTCCTCCTTGCCTGAGCCATTAAAGACATAGCACGTCTTGACATTATTACCATTTCCAAGCTTCCCCAAAGGAATACAAGAGGAAACAGAATGTAAACAAACCAGACATCTGAGAGGAGATATTTGATTCAAACTTTCACATCCTCTTCTCTAAGGTTGCTTGAAAATGGAAACCTGGAGTTTGTTTAGATTTGCCTCCGCTGGGATTTAACATTTTGCCCCTAAGTATTAATTGGTGAAGTGGCAGAATGTCCACAGCTGCTTAAGGTAACTAGAAATTTTAGAATGCTAAAAAGTAAATACCAGATGTAATGTACACTGAGGCTCATTTTAAATATGTCCCTGGCTGTAAAGTTAAATATGAACCACACACAGGTCTTTAAGGATCTCTATACGGGTTTGAATAGCAGCCAGGCCCAGAAATGACTGTCTGACTCACACTGTGATTAAAATCCCCTCTGTAACACCGCCTGATACTTGAATTAAACAACCATCTAATTAGATTACACCCTTTACGTGTGACACTGCACAGAATCTCTCATGTGTTATTCTTGTTTCCATTTATATTATTTACTGCTGTGATTTATTGTGCTAGGCAAAAATGCGCACAGAGAGCGGGATCGGGTTTAACGTTAGAATTTGTCACGTATATTTACAAAAATAAGGGGCACTTGTTATTAGGTCACGCAAAGTCACCTTGGGGGGAGAGAATTAATATCATAAAGTATTCAAGAACATCAACAAGTCAAGATTCAAACCGTCTGGAACGGCGGCCTGTCTAAACAATGAGAACATTGTTATTTTCGTAAACCTGTTGACACAAGTCATCGAGGACCATATTATATGCCAGACAGCTGTTTCGACATGAACTCAGAGGCAAAGACGGCAAAGAAAGAGGAGAAAAATTAATGTGTAAAACCTCAGTAAAGTATGATTACATTATCCAGTGTCCCAGGCAGTATACTGTAATCAAACAATTACAGGGGAGCAATTTACTGGGTGACTACTGCTGCACCAGTCTGCTGGTGACAAGGCTCACCCTCTCACACGTGAGATAAACAGAACAATTACCATTATTAGAAGATGGGATCAAGTTTCATGGTTTGACCTATAAACATGCATAAAGAGAGAGAACGTTTTCAAAAGACCCAAGCAATGCTGCTGAAGAGGAGGTTTCCCATGTGGGCCTGTAGCTTCTTAACCACTGATGGTTCAGGGACAGCGTTGGGAAACTACATTAAAACTGCAGATTTCCAAACCACTTCCTACTTCAAGATGAAAAGCAGTTGAACTACATCTTAACTACTTTCAAAAAATGATCAGATTTTCAACGCAATAAGGTAGCTAAACATCCAAATATCATGGGTAATTATCACAGTCTGAGCCTAGAATTTCATATTGGTACACCTCCGACAAACTGAACTGACAAAGGAAAGTGTAGGTGTGTTTGATTTGGGGACCAGGGCAGGCCAATCTTCAGCAAGGCAGCCTGAAGATATGTTTTAAAGAGACGATAGGGAGCAATTGTTGAGGTGGAATCAGGACAAACTTCTAGGGAAATTCATAGTATTCGATGGCAGACATCTTGGTCGCAAACCAGAGGTGATTTCAGTCAAATAGCAGGAGATTGTCGTCAATGACAACCATGGCAAATGAGCTGTGGCATTGCGCCACACTGTATGCCAGATAACATCACAAGAATACTATGAATATGCAGTTTGTAATTAACTACATAAACTACATGAACCGAAGTAGTTAACAACTGAAAAAGCTACTTAGATCTGAATGTAGTTGCCACCCAACTACTGCAAATTGTAGTTAAACTAGTAATTAAACTACTGTGGTTAACTACTCCCCAACACTGGTAAGGGAATATGGTATGGGTGTGAGGCATATTTGCATCTTTACATGTGATAAGGTGCGACAGATATAAAGAAAAACGCAAGGCAGAGGAGACAAAAGGAAATAAGAAGACAGTGGAAGAGGGCGGAATCCCTTAATGAAAGAAAGTGAGCGGTTTGTAGACCCATCACGCTGCTCTAAGGCCGCCACTTGCTTTGTTTGCCTCTAGAGAAAGAATGGGAGTTAAAAAAGACAGGAAAAGAAAGAAAGAGGGAGAAGTAGAACAAGAAATGTAGAAAGTGGCCCCCTCTTGGCAGCCCAGCGCTGTCCAACAGACATGCT
Source organism: Epinephelus moara (assembly GCF_006386435.1). Lineage (NCBI taxonomy): Eukaryota > Metazoa > Chordata > Actinopteri > Perciformes > Serranidae > Epinephelus > Epinephelus moara. Next base: position 17,683,113 of record NC_065511.1, on the reverse strand, counting down.
TTAGGGGTTGCATTGGTGGCATTCTGGTAGAGAATCAGGGTAGCATTCATCCGAGCATGCCACACAGAGTCTCTGTGGCCAATCCACGCTGGAGGCCCTAGGACAGGGAGTTTGTGCCGCTGAAAGCTCGGGACAACATAGCTCGACAGCATCTCACACACACACACACACACACACACACACACACACAAACACACAAACACACAGCGAGAGAAAAGACAGGCTGGTTTCCCACAGGGCAGGGCTGAAAGCTACACCATGTTCAGCTGGTACAACATGATGAAAGTGAACTGGAACACATTGTGCTGGACTGCCACCGAAGGGACATCGCCTCTCCGGTGATCTTTTTTAAGCATGAAGCAGTGAGGTTTTTTTGTGTGTGTAAGCCCTATAATGTCAACTGGAGTTGTTGGAAATACTGCTGCCATGTAGCCATCAATCGATTAAGTGACTTAAACTTGTGCAGCAACTGTTGGACAGTGAGGGATTTCTGTAAGTCTGCTGTAAGCAAGTGCCGAGGCATCCATGAGCGCTCATAGGAAGCCATTTTGCTGCAACACAGCTTCCATCTATTTCGCCATGTAATTACTTATTAAATACAGAAAAGAAAGAAGGAATTTCTACTTACACTGAAATGTTTGTACATGGTTTTTTTAAATTTATTTATTTAAACTTTTTTGTTTTAATTGCTGTTGATTTCAAGTGGATAGCATAAAAGATATTTTAGATATTTTCTAGCATCATATTGAAACTATAAAGGGATTCCAACCTACTTTTCCAATGTTGAGGGTACTTAAATGGACACAACCACTTCCCAGCAGTGCACATCCCTCACCCAGATGGATACATACTTTGTGTCAGCCATGTTTTGAGCAAGATTTTGTGTGTTAGGGTCAAAGGCGACCTCTTGACACAGGGAGTTTATACATGCTAATGAGGGCTGCACTCTAACCTCATCGCTAAGTGCATATGGCGCGCACACACAGGCTGGCTTCTTGTGTTTATGTGGGATCAGCGTGTCGATTATTGAACTGAGTGGTGAGGAGCTTTCAGCCGGAGACCCTGAAACAAAACAAAACAAAACAAAAAAAGAAGGAAGGAAGAAAGAAAAGGAGGAAAGTCTAAAGATAAATCCCACTTTACACACAGTTTGAAAAAGGCGTAAAATTCATCTTGAAATTTAAAATATTTTCTGGGCTGTACCTTGAAGGTTCAGGACAATTATTGAAAATATATATAAATATAAAAAATTAAAAATATAATTGCAAAGTTTACAGCAGTATTTAGATTTAAATGTGTAATATTATATTATTTTTATCCACCCTTATTCAAGGGGGCGAACTTTGTTCATCACTAGAGTTTCTTTTTTGAACACACACACACACACACACACACACACTCACACACACACAAAGAAAAAAATGCTTTGGAAAAGTTGCAGCTTTGAAAACTCACTTTTCTCAGCCAAACTTCTTATACATATTTGCAAGAAATCAAAGCCTCTTTGTGGGGCTGGCCCTAATCCTTTCTCCGGCACATAAAGGATGTACCTTTAAACTGGCTTTCACTCCTCTGACAACCATGCAAATTGGTGAGAGGTAGGATGCCATCTCATTGACATTGTTTGTTAGAATAACATAGCACAGGGGAAAGGTCCCGTCTCAGGCATTCCACTGAAGCCCTCCCCTCTGTGAAGTTGCCTGATGAATTGTCACAAGCTTGTTATTTGCCATTAGTTTCTAGCATTTCTTCCTTCTGTTGGCCAAACTAATTCAATCTTTTTGGGGGGTAATCTCATTGAATCCCCCCAGGAGGTTTTGGAGAACTTTTCTCCTTTTTTCCCCCCTCTTATGCACCACATAGTGCTCTACCTGACCCAGTTTATTTAGATACAGTTTCGTCCTTGTGTTATTATCTCAAAACAGTTTTCTTTATCCAGAGATTTTGTAATCGTTCTATAATCACAGTAACTAAACTTATTATGCTATTCTAGATTCTTTCTTCCTGTTGTCACATTTTAGTAAGACAGTTGATCATTCAGACAAATAACACATTAAAAGTTGATTCAAACTACCTCACTTTTAACTGTAATATAGCAACACCACAAACTGCATTATTTAAAAGGACCTTGTTCCTGCCTAAATTTTAGAATATATAGACATTAGCATCAAAATAAAACAATACATTTTTTAATACTGGCCAAATGATGATCCCATATCTGCGTTCATTCTGGAATAATAACTCCAGATTCACAACTCTCCTGTGACAGACTCCTTCAAAAAGGACAGGGATATGTATGTTTACTCACAATGATCCACCCTAAAGGGCATCAATCAGAAGTCACATTGTAATAAGATCCAGAAGTGTGCTCAGATCTGAGCAGGGCACTGCTAACAACCATATCCTTTTGATAGCAGTGTGACTAAGAGTTTAATTTGGGAGCAGCCATCACTTCAAAGGGAGATGTGAGTATTTTCCTGCTTATTTGCACCCCCAATGGGGCCTATACATTATAGTATAACCATGCCTCCTCGGTCCTCCGCTCATGCACTAATGCCATCCTGATTGCCTAATTTCTCATGTCAGCAACTTCTTCTGGGGAGCGAGAGGAGGACAATTAGGGGACAATTGAACATGATTGTGATGGGAATGTTCTGTGCAGCAGCAGGCAGCCCGCAAGCCGTCTCACTGTAGGCTGGTTTTGGTTAAGAAGACGATGCATCTTTTTTTTTCAATCCGTGTTTTTCTCAAAGTTCATCCTCAGGACACATCAGGAAGTGACTGTGATGGGCAGGCAGTAAGCAGTCACAGAGGGAACACCACGACTTCTAGCTAATTAAAAACATTTAGACACTCGGAGCAAAAAGGGTGGAATCACGGGTGGTTTGGTTTGTGTGACGATCCATGTGGCTTTGTGTATGCGTGTGTCACACCTTACATTTAACTTGTTTATTTACTGTAGCTATCTTGGGATTATGTATGGGCATTGCTCACCGTGTATTTGCATTGAAGCATTCTTTTCAAATTCCATGATAGATGTGTAGTGCACCAACTCTTTGTCAAATATTTGCCTTTGTATTAGAGGAGAAATACAGCCCTGTGGTGATGCACATTTCCAATGAGGTTGCAGGCTTAAAAAATAAGTTGAGATGACCATCGGCAGGATATTACAGCATAAACACTTGTAAAGATTAAACTTCTTTAGAGACAAATTTGACCCACTGAGGTTACATGTACTTAATGTGACTGTGGTTGCATGCTCTGATTAGTTAAGTGTATTCATGTGGCAGTGGAAGGAGCTCATTTATAGAGAAGCTGTCATGTGCTGTTTAAACCAAAGCCAAACGTTGGCATATGGGCAGCTTTAAGGTTTAGAACATGTGGTTTCATATAAAGACGGAAACACTGCTCCCAGCCTGCCACCGACCCAGCCGCTACCAGAAAACTTAAATCTACGAAGTTAAGGATGGGAGATGTGTATACATGATGAATTCCAATACTTTTAAGGCGCAGCTGTTTTAATGGAAAGCTGCAGCGATACACTTAACTTTCTAAGTGCTATCTCATTTCCAAAATGTCAAAGCTCTTCAAATATTTTCCAGACAACAAACTCACTCCTGTGTTGGGATCTCGAGTTTCACTGATACAGTATGTCCTTGGTTAGTGCAGTGATAAATGCCCTGTTAGCAATGCCAAAAAACACAACATCAAAGCAATAAGTGAAGGTCTAATAATTCCCAGTCACAGCTCGACAGTGGCATTATCTGGTTTTGAGGCCGTGTTTGTATTATCTTCTGTTATTGGACTATTTGTCATAAGAGAGCACTTCCCTTTGTTCAAACAAACCAGTCAGTGTTGCAGGTCCGGAGCGAGGGGGGCCGAGAGCATTCTGGTTTATCTTACCTCTGGACAAATAAACTATAATGCTGACTAATAACTGGCCTGGAATGTGAGGAGAGCTTAACTCTGGACTCAGTGTGTTGTTAAGCATAATGAATATTACAGGCCCCTCTGTATACAATGCCAAGGCTGGGTTTACTTTACTACACATGGCTGAGGCCTTTAACTGCACATTGACCCCTGGCTGAGACAGCAGAGTTCACTTACGCATAAATAACAGACTTGAATTAGCATAATGATAAAGGTGACGACTCATGGGCAACTTTTCAACGTAGAGGTGGTGGGAAATGTCATGTTAGGAAGGAGAAAATATACGTTAGGATAAGGATAACATACTTATAGAGCGAAAAAGTATATACACATTATTTAGAAATATGGTCACAATTCTTGGCAAGAAGTACGTTACAATTACGAGTTATGGTTTTCTAGAAATTATGGGGAAACATAATACACCTCTGCGCTGTGATATGATGTAGAATAGTATCTTCATGAAGCTGTAAGGGGCTGTGGTGGGGCAAATTCTTTATTCATACTGAAAAATATTGCACACACATTGTAGATTTTTCCCATTGCTATGCTGGTAAACGTATCAAAGTTATTTAATTTCAGTTTAACACACAAAAAGGGCATTATGTCCATAAATAAGCAGGCAAAAAGGTTCATGCCACTCTGTGTTATGAGGAGAAGAATAGCGGAGTAGCACGGCTGTCCCGCCTGTCTATCGTTAACAGCAGAAGACACAGCGAGGCCACTCGGTGCCTCAGCGGGCTGTAGCTGTCAGGCTTTCCAGCGAGTCGACAGCCCGAGTGATAAGACCACTTTTTAAAAAGGAGAAATATCCGCCTCTCCTCCCCTTTAAGAGGAAATCTGCTTAAAATACCATGACTGTCTTGAATGTGGCTTATGGAAGGGTGTGATCATTGGCGGCTGCTTTAAGGGTAATAAACTCAATTCACTGACTGTCTCCCTCTGTTCGAGGCCCAGTGACTGGCACAAGCCGTCAAACGCAGAGTGGTTGTCACTGTTTCCATCCCACCGTTTGCCACATATCTGCCTTGATGCCCTCAACGCTGGATAAGGAAGAATAAGCTTCACTGTGGTGATATCAACTGCTACAGTGCCAAGGAAGCGATCAATACATTGAATGAATGTTGTGAGCTTTGCACTCATGTTTCTCCACAGAGCGATAATGTCCTTCATGGGGAGGGTTCCATACATATTTACACAATGGTTTTATGAATAATGGCAACAAGGGTGGAGACTGACAATGAGATCAAGGATGAGAGGATCAAAACCATATCAGGGGTGAAGTATGAAGGACACTAGATAGGTTACAGTTTGAAGGAGTATTTCCCATCTTCTGAATGTATGCTGTCGTGGCAGTGTACAGCTCGAGCTATAGACACACAGCCCAACTCCCCTGAGCCCTCTGTCTCTCTCCCACCCCTCCGTGACCCAATTCCCCCGGGGTTTCCAACTGCCTGTCAAAGTTTTGCACCAACTATCAGAATGGGAAGGGGTTTCTGCAGCGTGAATACCCTTTGCGATCAACCGAGTTGTAGGTATCTATTTTGCTTGGAGTTGCAGAACTGAGGCAACATTCTGATGAGGACGTGTGGAGGTCAACACCTTGGTGAAAACAATGACAGATGCAGTAGCACGATATAAATTCACCATGGCATCCAGCCTCAGCTCCAACTGTCAGCAGCATCAGAGGGCATCAGGGGAGCCCTCTGCAAAAATGAGGGGGGAAAAAACGAGCAGAGGAGGAAGGCAGGCAGAGTTTGTAACAGTGTCTATTACGCTGCAGAAGAATTTGCCTGGGAGCTCGGCTTGACAGATTAGTCCAGCGCCCAGATGGGGCAGTGCATCGGTGAAACAAGAGCTACTTTTATGAGGTACGTAACACAAGCCTGGGGTAGCCACGGCAAGGCCCGGTAAGCGATCCCTTGATGAAAGTGAGGGCAGTGCTCCACCTTTCATGTTTCCATAGGTTTTATTTGGAGCGCGCACAGACGGGGCTGCAGACAGAAATGACAGACAATTAAGATTGCACAAAGGCAAGGGAAACTCAGTATCGAGCTACATGACCCCTGCTTGCCGGCAGTATTTCAATGCATATGGCTGCCTTTTGTAATGAAATTCTTAGGGAAAACCTGTGTGTGTGTGTGTGTGTGTGTGTGTGTGTGTGTGAGAGTGAGAGAGACAGAGAGAGGGAGAGAAAAGAGGGCCTGAAGCTCAAGCGATGGGTAAAACATGCAGTTATATATACCTGGCAGATTCCAGTTTCTAAACCCACCTTCATGCATCAAAGAGCCAAAGCAATAGACGGGTGTGGGATTAATGTGGAAATAAACCTTGGGCTTTCTACATATCAAAGACCAGATAAGCTTATGAAGTTTAATTCATATGTTTTATTCCGCTGAAAAACGGCCATTTGTGATGATGGCTGGGCTGTCCCGGCGGAATGATAGCACGCCGATAACGATCCGGCGCCAACACTTCAACTGAATCCATTTCTAAGGAGAAAGGAACAGGTTTGAGAAATATAAATTAACCTCACCTCGCTGAGAGTGAGAAAAGGAGGGGGGGATTCTCCCATGAATGTCCACTGACAGGGATTTCTTCATCCCAATAACTAAGACATCTAGTTTGAGCCATAAAAGGAACGATGGCGCAGACAGGCAGTCTGTGGCTCCAGACAGAATAGAACATTTTTTGGTGGCGAGAGATGTCTAAATCTGGGAATGGATTTTATATTTCCAGCGTAATATCAAGGGCGAGCAGGTGAGCTTCCTGGGTTTTCATTCTGCAGACACCTAATCTTGATCTCCCGGCACATGTGGATGAGGGAGTGAAGTCAGACAGCACTGGAAATGTGAAAGAATTAGAATGAATTTGGCATATGTTTTTTTTTATTTATAAAGTTCTCAAATGAACATCCCCAAACTAATGAAAAATATGTATTACATGAGTTGACGTGTGTGTGGAACTAGGCATGTTATAAATACATGCACATACACACACATTACATCTGTATGTCAGAGGTGCAATCGGGATTTGTACATTTCAGAAAATAGCATATCAGCTATGCATCCTTGTGTTTCACAAGGAGAAACAAGACATGTGTGTGGTTTCCCACCCATATGGTTTCGTTTTCAATGTATATATTCTTTTTAAATACACTGAAATGTAATGCTACATAACTACATTCTATCCCTTGCCTTTAAACATATTTACGACCACATATGCCACTGACTTGATATTCTGGGTTTAACATGTAGAGGAGCTCTCAAACAAAATGGACTGAACACATAAATAGAAAAGGGCTACAGCTTACTATGGAATTAGTCACACTTTTGGATTGTCACTATGTATTTGTTATGTTTTTGAAAGGCTGAGAATGAGGAAACAAATTTTTCATGTATAAACGACGAGGCTAAGCCAGTTTTGTTACAAAAATAATACTGGAGGATCTGCAGGTACAGGATGTTTCCCTTCAGAGCGGCCACCGAGACTGGAAACATTTTTCTCATTGAGCATGTAAATTATTACAAAATGTTTCTCTGCAGCCACTTTTCAACACCATGCTGAAACTCCATGAAAATCTTCTCTTTTTTTCTCATTCATAGAGCTTCTTCACAGTAGAATTTCACCCAGGAGGTTTTACAGGATTGTTCCCTTTAATGAGGCCCTGGAAAAGCTTATTTTCCCATCTGTGGCCTCTCTCATTCCCATTCAGTTAATCAAATTACACGGCATCTTTAATCTTGCCTTATGAGCCAGTATATTAACTTAAATTCTTCAAACCCTGCAGCAATGAGTGGGTGAGATTCAATGGAGATCTATATGCAGCGCAGGGAAACGGTGCATTTCCTCCTCTTTGACAGTCAGGCGTAGTGATGATGACACCTCTGATGTAGTTTTCACCACAAACAGCACTCAAAATTGATATTTACTCCCAAATGGAAGAGTAAACACATTTCAAAATCGCTATCAACAAATCGTATAACTAGCTTTTATTAATTTTTCCAAAAACAGCGAGTGCTAGAACAGCATGCAGTTAGGGGACTGCTCCAGCCCTATAGGGTGGAGTTATTAATGGATGCAACTGCTCTGCCAATCCGTTAATCGCAACCACGCTGAACCACATCATATATCAAACAACCTCGCTCAGACAGCCAGCCAGCCAACCAATCACTCAACCAGCCAGGCACTGAGGCAGCGAGCCAACCAGCGAATAAACCAGCTAATCAGGCTGTGAGGCAGTCGCTCGGTCGGTCAGTCGGGTGGCCGTTCAGCCAGCTAGATAGCCACACAGGTAGTCGAAGCAACAAAGTCAACCGAGCGATGCTAGAGTCAAGTCTGCCTGTGGAGTCAGTCAGTCAGCCAGTCTGTCTGCCAGCCAAAGCAGCCTGTCTTGGCCCAAGCCTGGAGAAAACAAGCAGTATGCAATCTGTACACCATAAACACAATGTGACACTTAGCACCGGGTTGAGCAAGATTTATCACACACATTCTTGGCTCTTCAGTTAATATACTGCACCGCTGTGACCTAACTTTCACTTCAGGCTCTCAGGGAATGATTCTGTGACACCCCTGCCCCTTGCCATTAACATCTCCCTCTCTCACTTACCAGAATACTTTCCAAATATCTTACAAGTAGTAAATCTGTTTTTGGGATTAATACTGAGCAGCATGGCATTTGAGGCCCTCTTGTCAAAGCCAAACTAAATCTCTCTAAAGCACAACCAAGTTATGGTTTTAAGCTCTTGATGTATGAAATAGTGCATTGGTATTAACAGGGTTCTACAAACAGGTTGGTAGCTGGATGCATAGTTGGACCAATATGGGGGCAGGCAGGGTCATATTTCCATGTTGTTATGGAGCTACAGATTATTTTTAGATGCACGTATTAAAACGTTTTTGTTTCACTCAAGTTTCACTGCAGCAAATGAAACTGCATATTCTGACTCGGTTGGACATCTGCAGTGCAAATGACGTACACTAGGGTCTCTCGTTTTAAACTTTTACACTGCCAGATTCTTCCTGCATGACCCAGGAAACAATAAATCACCAAATACCAAATGTCAGGAGGCATAAAATGATGGCATGTTATCCTGGTTGTATTAGGGTCAGATGAATGTGTTCACAGGTTGCTTAGGGACAGGAAACAAATTCATTTTATGCATGTTGTTAAATAATCTATTCCCAGAAAGAGAACTGTATTTTTAGATCCTAAAACTAGCCCTTTGTTTTATAGAAAACTGGAAAAACCCAAGTCAAATGTGTCCATGGAGGCAGCAGTCGTGTGACAGGTTGGTGTCACATATTTGAGAAACAGACTGTGAACACATGTTTGGACCTTCTGTGTTCAAGAATTTGTCTCACACTGGAATTCAAATGCTATATATTTACTCATTTGGGAGCCTTTCCAAAATAAGGATAGATTCCCTTTCAAATATCATATCGCTTTCATTTTGTTATTTGCATTTCCCCCTCTTCCCTTGATCTATGATAGCTGCATGCTTTAGCTGCTTCAACTAGAATAATGTCAGTGTCCTGTAGAGACTTGGCATTTTCAAGTGTCAACTGGTCTATGCAAACTACCAGGATGTTGAGCTTAAAGGCAGCTGCATTTATTTGCTATATTGTGCTGCAAACCAAGGGACGTAATATTTATTGATAAAATAGTAACAATCACAGCTTAAGTAACATATTAAAAAAAAAACAGAGCTATTATAATGGGAGATAAAAAGACCACCAAAACAGTGTTTTGTTTTTATTTTTAAAGACACATCACATGGACAAAGAATAACAAGCTACTGTACATTGTATTACTGATATCTCAATGCAAAGGCCATTAAACAAACCCTGATAGCCTACTAAAAGAAATAGATACAGATGAATTACTAAAAGACTTTGGGAGGCAGTACCATATTATGGAACAGCATTGGAGGTTATTATAACTGTGAAAGTGCTAAATATTTGATATAAAACGGGAATATTGCTTTCGTTAAGGAATCACACAGACTGTTTTGTAAATAAAATAAAGCTGTGACAGATGTTGGTGCTCATTTTATTATTGTCTGTTTGCTTGTAGGAAGGTTAACAATCATTCTGTTAAAAAAAGGTTTATCTATTCTTGCCATAAGAACAAAATATTAAGCTTTCATATTTCTCTTATCTGATGATTGTTAAAATTGCAGACATCTTAAGGAGCTATCCTTTTATATTCCTAACAACTGTGAAAAGATCCCTATGCAAACAGAAGACTGGTATCATGTGGAAAACAAAGGCTTAGACAATTTTTTGGTGACATTTGAAAGATCATTAATAAACTGTCATATTAAAAATGGCAGAGGCCCAAGAAGCGAATCTTGGGGTACACCACATGCTATAGGAGGAGGAGGAGGAGGAGGAGGAGGAGGAGGAGGAGGAGGGGGGGGGTATTTTAAAATACAAGCTTGAGATGAGTAAGCTTATGGACTAATAAGTGAAAGTCAAATCTCCCTTTGATGAGCATATTTATTTCCAAAGTGTATTGGAATTGCTTTGTGGTATGTTGCAAACAGTGCTTATAATTTTCAATAATTTGTCATTTTAGATTAAAAAAAAGGTTCCTCATAAATTCATTTTGTAGTTTTTATTTGGTAATACTTTTTTTTGTTTTGTTTTGTTTTTCCTGTGGAAATAAATGTTTTTACATAAGTGTGGGTGTTTTTGTGTGTTTAGACAGAATAAATTAACATTTACATTAAGTACTGTTTTTATGTCCTCTGATTTTGTATCTAAGCTGTACTCACTGAACTCGCCCTAACTTCCATTAACAGCACCAGTTTTACCAAGAAGAGCAATGACTTCCTGTTCCAAAGCTGGGTTCATCTATCAGTCTGTCAGTATGAGACAGTGACGGAAGGGATTAAGCAGTTTGCTGACCCCAGTGCTTCCAACAAGATCTCTGTTGACAGGGTGTAAATACACCAGTTAGATTTGGTCACTGTAGTTTTTAAGTGTGATTACACATTTGGAATATGATAGAGTGATAATTATCCCCTAATGGGAGTAAAGTAATGAGGGGGGAAACAGGAGAACAGCTAGGTGCTACTTTCGTTTGGCACTTTTTACGACATGGACTAAAGGAGAAATAAAAATCTAAAGATACTTGCCTTATTGGTCTGTGATGTCCAATCAAAGTCTTCTGCAAAACACCCATCTGTGCGTCACTCCGTGCCTCTGTGTCCAAAATATACCTTAACTCCTGTGTTGACCCAAGATTTGTTTCCCACAATGTCATTTGAGAGGAGCATGGAAAGAGTATCACTCTGCTGTTGATATGACAAATATAGAGTGGAGCCTTGAGAACGTAGCATAAAGGTCAGCCAGAGTACAACCGATAAGACTGTATACATCCAAGACTATCAAGGTGCTTTAAAGATGCGGCCCTCTGTATGGTAACATGTTAGGGAAGCTACTGGCTATACAGTTAAGCTAATGCTAAGCTATTCTCCTTGCAGAATGTTTAACTCTGTGAAGACAAACAGTTGAAATGTGATACTTTATTAGAGAGCCGCTTGTTTACTTATCAGTTTTCAAGGGTCAAGAGGTCGGTTCTTGTTTGAATGACCTTTGCAAATCTCATCCTGCTGGCAAAGAAATGTAATTGTTATACCCAGTCGAGCACAAAACTTACCACAGCCGCCATGTGGTGGTTATATTTGGACATGTTTATTTATCTATACTCCCATAATCACCATCACTATCAGTTTCACTTATATTTAGGTCAATGGGCAACCAAACCTCCCCAAAATGTGCTTTAAACTCTCAGATACACTGCACATATTCAGACCCACAGTCCAACAGTTTCAACCAAATGAATACAGAGGAAAAATATTGTTATTGTAGAAAATAAATACATCATTATTTTTCCTGCAATTTCTGTGTAAAAGACGAAAGGGGGAAAAAAAGAGAGAGACTGTGTTCCCTCTATTGAAGATGCAGGGAAGCAAACAAAACCTTCCCCAGGCAAACATATGGCAATAGAATGCCAGGATGGAAATTAGGCCAGAATTATAATAATATTTGTGGCCAGAAGTCTACAGAGGACGTCTGATACAAAGCTGGTAAATAAATGTATTTCTCAGGTAGGGAAAGCGCTCAGGTATTATTTCATTCAAATGAGCCAATGTACAGTTGCAGACTCTCGTCTCATTTGTTCTTCATACAGTATGTTTGTACACATGCTGAGCTGGTCACCTGGCCCAGAGGATTAGAATGCTAACCAGTTTACATTCTGCCCACAGCTTTTGAAATGATTCAATTTTCCTAATCTTGTTTAGCTTTAGAGTATGTGGCTTTGAGGCAATGTGGCATCCTTTTTCAATCGTGGATCCTTTGAGGACATTTGCATATCTAAATTTTGTACTGAAATTCAGGACAGGCTCTGCTTTGCGGCCCTCTGAAAAACCCAAACTAAGAGGCAATGCTGGGTCAACCTGGAGGCTTAATATATGTTTGATGTGTAGAGATAGCCACCTGCTTTTTTCCTCTTACTCCAGTTTCTAAGAAATGCTAAACTCCCTCTTGATGTTAATGGGATAGTCTGCTATTCTTCATAATTCACATCCTCAGATGTAGAAAGGACATTGAGTTTATTCCTCCCAAATGGATGACATGAATAGTGTTTTTTTTTCTTTTATGCAAGTAAAATATACTCTTAAAGTTTTAGCTATGAGACGTATTTCCTGTTTTGCTTGTTTGTTTACTCCCTCCTTCCTTATGTCATCATGAATGTTATTGGATGTTTTTTCCCAAACTTATAAATAAGAAAAAAGAGCAAAACCCTATGTAAAGTTGCCAGAAACATTTGACTATTTCACTTTAAAACATTAAAAATTAAATATTTTCTATTTGAATAACCACTGTCTGTACATACAGATTAAAAGTATATGAATTAATTCAAAGATACCAACAATGTTGAAGGAAAAAAGAGCACATTCATGTCCTTCATTGGTTTTTACTCACAGACCCCGGCTTGCTGCAATTACCTGCAAGAGTTAATGTGCACCGATCTGTAAAATAATTGTGAAGTGCTGAGAGGTTTTCCATTCCAAGTGGTCCCCAATGAATTGAGTGTTAAGTCCTCATGGCACGAAGATGCAGAAGACATTTGTTCCTCAGATTTAGCCAGCGGGGAAGCAGCAGCAGACTAAATGAAACCAGATTTCCTCCTCGTATTTGTGCAACTGCTTGGTTTACAGGGAAAGCTACAGCTATGCACTATATCTGAAAAGATGGCTCTTATTGTGATGTAGGAGATGCTGTAAATGTGACAGTGAAAGATTCAGTTTCTGAGCAGTGTTTTTGTTTGTTCATTTGATTTTTTTAAGAACATAAACTGGAAAAAAAAACACATTTTCTTACAATGAATAATATAAGAAACATTAGAAATAACTCAGAAAAATCATATTTTTGCAGGTTGGCATTTATTTTTTATGATGATGCACTGCTATCTGTTTTAAAACACACTTTCCGAGCATAAATATTTCATTTTGGTGATAAATAGTAATTCTGTCAATATTCTAAAATGCTACTTGTACAGAAAGCGTAAACAGGTTTTTATCAGTGGGACTTTGGAGCTCCTTCTCTTGTAAAGGAAGCACATCACAGAATATGAATATTGTTTCAGGGACTTTAAAATATGACATGAAAAAAAAAGATTAATCTTTCTAATCCCAAAAGACCATCTTGATCTGAGAGCTCGGATGCTCACTGTGAATCGACTGGAAAAAAAAAAAAAGTATTAAAAAGGGACAAATATCGCTTCTCCATTCGCCGCTAGATGTATGTGATAAAGCGAAATGTCAGCAAAAATACTAAAGCCGTATGTCAGCAGAGCTGGCTGACAGACGGGAGGGAAGAGGTAAAAATGTTCTATCATGTCCGACAAGGTGTTCTTTTTGAGATTTAAAGATCACTGCACAACTTTAAACATGTTTGTCACTTTTTACTCTGACGCAGGGAACTATCATGGGCTTCACAAGAACTTTATCGGCTCAGGCTCAAGGTAAGGGAGCGGGGGGGAAAAAAAGTCCATTCCCATTTATCTTAGCCAGGTTCCCTTCAAAGGCAACAAATAAATTACAGTGTACATTTGATACAAATTGATTTCTTAACTCAAATAACAATGTTGTCCCCCCGGTCAGGGCCATGTGTCACTCAGTCGCCAGTCTGAGTGAAAGCCTCAATCTGTCTCTGTGATAGAAATAGGGCTGACACATCTCCACCAAGGAATGCTAATCACGCGGGCCTGGCCTGGCCCTTTGTGGGCAGGCCATGATAAGGAAAATCAGTTTCCCCTCCTGTCAGACAGTGGGGCCTGCGCCCTGATCGCTGTCTGGGAGGAAACAAGCCATGGGCCTGGAAGTTACTGTCCTAGTTGTTTTGTTGTCTCGGTGTAGCTACATGACGGAGGAGAGAGAGAAAGAGACGGAGAGAGAGAGAGAGAGAGGGGGGGGGGGGTGGAGGGTGGGACGGTGGAAGAGGTGTGGTGAGNGGGGGGGGGGGGTGGAAGAGGTGTGATGAGTGAGAAAGGGCTGGAGAAATGGAAGGAAGACAGGAAGAGAGAGAGACAGAGGTGACAGGTGGATGGCGGAGGAGCGGGGTGAAAGATGGAGAAGACAATGAAAGAAAGAGACTCTGAGAAAACAAGAGGAGGAGAGGGAGAGAGGGAGAGATCAGGACGGATGCTGTGGTTTTAAAGCCTCGGCGGCAGCTGTAGCATCAGAGATGGAGCTGGAGTGAACCCCACTGAATATCTTGAGCCGATCTTATCAACGGCTGGGAGAAATGAGATATTGGCAGGAGCTGTTGAGTGCTCTCACAGCTGAGCAGGTTAATAGGGTTGGAAGGCAGGCCACAGGCTAATTGGATTTGCCGTGGCTTGATAAACAGTG
>NC_065511.1:17321224-17367873 GCF_006386435.1 Epinephelus moara | reverse complement strand
GCCACTTCCCAGTGTCTTCCAAAATGTGCGCACGCATGACTCAGAGTTTGCTTACAGGTGCGCACATTCTCCCGCCAAGTTTATTTTTATAAATCACAACCTTTGCGTGGTAAGTGGCGTACGCCACTTTCAAGCCCCGTTTTGTGCGTAAGCAAGCTTTATAAATGAGGCCCCTGCACTCTGCTTAGTGCCATTTTCTAGTTGAGGTTGCAATGGTTATTAATTAAAAACAGAAATATTTTAAATAGAAAAATCAACCAGTGTGGCTCATATTTAGTAAGCCATTTAATTAGTAATATATTTAACATTACTCAATAACATTATCAGGACTAGACTACATGAGTATCATGTAGTTTACTCAACTCATTGAATAATTTGCTTTTAGCTAATAGTACATTTTGATCTTGTAATAATAGGAAAAGCACAGATGTTCCTAATAACACTAGCAATATCCCAGTGGTCATGACAGTGGGACAGTAAGCCAGGATGCTTAATACTTAGACCTTGAAAATGCATAGCTAAATGGAATTCAGCCATCATTAATTTTGTTGTTTACAGCTGTGCTTATCTCAAAATGACTTTTGTCAAAAAGGCTTGTTATTACGCACGTTATAAGTAGAATTTAAAAACTGCAGTTTTTTTTAAATGACACTTAGCAACTACTAGCCCTGTTTATGTCTACCCATGAAATGGATAAATAATCACTGTTTTAGTGTAGCTTCTCCACACAGATAAAGACAAATGCTGCATTTGACAATAAGAGCTAGTAGAATTGGTACACAAACATCCCACGAAATACTGGCCGTAGCCTCAAGAGGCTTATCATTGTCAAACCGATAGCCTACGGGCTCCTAGATTGGATGCTGTCTAATCCTCTCTGCATTGTGGAGGATTACTAGACTGATGTGTCCCACCATCATAAGTCATTATCAGTTGTTTTGTCATACACGGAGGGAGCTCTTGAGTCAATATTCACAAATGGGCCTTTGTCATATGATTTTAAGATATGTTACTGCATAATGGCATTATTCTGCACAGTGACAGAAATAATTAGAGAAACTGGCTTTTTTTCTACCATAACCACCCTCATCACTACAGCCAGAGTTGGAAATTATCACCAGCCACCAGCCAATGCTGGTAAAATATGCATGTGGCTGCTAGATTTGCTTCACTCACCAGCCACAAAAATAATGGTAATCTATTGAGTGGCTGGTAGATTTTGGCATTTACCAGCCGCAGTGGCAGGTGGGGGAAAAAAGTTAATTTCCAACCCTGCCTACACCACATGACCACATCGAGCTCTACCAATAAAACTGAGGTGCAGGAGAGAAGATGGCAGAAAGAAGAGAAGGGGTAATAGGAAGTAGGAAGTAGGTCAAGATGCACAGAGCTTGTCAATATGGAAAATGAGAGGAGGGTAAAGGGGGAAAGGAGCGGGTGGAAGGGGAAATGAGAGGCATATGAAAAAGGAACCTTAGGGCCTGAGGTGGGAAATATTGGATGAGTAAAGGGATGCAGTAGTTGAGGTTCAAGAAGTGGAGGCACATGTTGAAGGCCTGAGTGTAGGAGAGGTATGACGGAGAGAAAGTGAAAGGTTGGATTTTAGAGAGAATAGGAACAGAGTTAAGGGTTTAAGGATCAGAAGATGAAGATGAGGGTTGTAATGTGAGAGCAGAGGGGGGATGCTGGAGGGAAAATGTGTGAGGATGAAATAACAGATGAAGGTGTATGAGAAAGATAAGAGAAAGGAGGTGAATCAAAGGGCACAATGACATGCATGAGGTGATGAGGATGAGGGAATGGAGAAAACAATGTGGTGTAGGAAAAGATGGGTACATTTCTGTTTTTTTAACCACTGGCCACCATTGCTTGTAATAAAACCATCACTGCCATTCTCATTATCTCCCAACATCAGCTGCACTTGGAAGGAATCAGTCTAACATTTGCCTTCAGTACTACTAAGTTGGTAATAAAATCTACACAATAGATGCCCATACTAATTAAATCAGATTAGATGAAGCTGTAACAATCCCTGTGGGAAAATTAGGTCTTTGTAGGAGCAGAGAAAATGATATAGATAAGACCAGAGCAAATGCAGAGTATGAAAGATAACAAAATAATTACAGCAGAATGCATTGAGATAACAATTTGTTGATGGAATGTATGTTTGTTGCAGTCTAGAAGATTTTACACATCTGAAGTGAACAGAAGATGGTTCATCTTTTACAAAATGCTTTATTAGTCCTCCTAACTGGTGAGATGTCCCAGGTGGACTTAAGCTACCTTAATTAACCATGACATTTTGGTATTCTTTAATTTCACAGAACATTAGGAAATAAATCAGAACTCAGATACCACTAGGTGTTTTTTGTGCTATGAGTGAGTTTAACCCTGTTGCTTCCATGTGACATCAAAGTGTGAATGATCCACAAAGGGTTATCTGCTTTGAATCTCTCTGTTGGCAGAACTGGTAAATTCTCTTTGATGAGTGGCAAATGAAAAGTCCCTATGCAAGGTGTGCAGAATGGCTTTATTAATGGTTACTTGACAAGTTGTATGTGTTTTGATTTGTACTGCAATTTTAGGACCGCAGAACCTTGAAATTTAAAATGGGACACTCATCAGCTTGAAGACCAAATTTTTGCTTTTGGATTAATGTGATCTATTGGTGCTAAATTAGCACTGGGGCTACATTATCAAGGACTGTAGTACTGATAAGCTCTGACGCCATTGGTTCTTTTGTTGGTACTTTTTCACATTTTGGTTTAATTCATTATCATCCTGCAGCCTCTCATCTGCGCTCTGTGCTGGGGCTGAACTCCTCCACATACATACACATGCACACACCAAGCGGCCGCGGTGGAAACAAAGTGAAGATAACTCAAAAATTACTCCAGTTGACGGCAGCTACACTCATTACTGTAAGTGAAATTAAACCTTAGCGAGTAACAAGCCAATAATTCATCAATACATGTGTTCAGCAAGCATGAACATGTAGACAGTGATATTCAGTATCCGCCGACACTAACATTATGTCTTAAGCAAGGACAGCACGCTAGAATTGTTACTAGTAAGCTAAAATGACAGCAGTCTATATGTAGACTAACTTAGTTTGATACTTATCTTAAATCTAATGTTACCTGCACACAGTGAATCACATCAGCAGAGAGGGAGCAGGACAGAGGACAGGAGGACAGAGGAAAGGAGGACAACAGGGCTGACAATAGTGACTAATAAAAACTGAACTTCAGTCAGTATTGTGATGTCAGGAATATTATTTATATAGTGACGTAGCTGTTGTAAAAATTACTGTTGCTGCTCTGGAAACATTTAGTTATATTCAGAATATTCAGTTATCCTGTTCTGAATTTATTCTTCTTAAATTAATATATTTTCTAAAAAGCAATTATTTAGAAATGAAAAAGCACCGATAAGAGTACCGATAAAGTTCCAAATCGATAAGAAGTATCGATAAAAGTAGTAGTATCTATAAAATCCTAATGATACCCGTCCCTAACAGACACCATCGATAGATTCATGTGCCACTGAGCAACTTTCCTAAGAATGAACGGGGACCTGCCTCTAATTCTGTAGCTAGTGCTCATTAAACATCCATGGCCAGTACTCTATTCTGATCAGTCTTTTGTTGTTGAAAACAACCGAAGGAGCATATTAAGAGAAAAGCCTATTTTTTAATGTAGGCTATTCAGGGCCATACAGTGCAAGTTATGTCGCACATGCTATACAAAAACAGTCTGTGCGATGAATGAAATTACCGCAGTCTGTGGGATGAATGAAATTACCGCAGCTACCATGCTATACATTTTTTTGTGACGCCTGTATGTGTGAGACAAAGCTGTTTTTTGTTTGAGGTGTGGGTTTGTGGGTTTCTGTGTGTGAGATAAATCGATAGCATGTTGCAATTCCACCTGCTAGTTGTAGTCTATCGTGTAACACTAGATGGCGCCTGACAGATTTGTTAAAAAAAATGTAGCACAATGAAAATAGACATTTAATACACGAGACATCGGCTAATGCAGACCAAGTCTCTCTTTTGTCCATACTATGTACATAAGTAAAATGTTTAGATATATATTTATATATTTATATATGTATGTATGTACAGCCCTCTATTTATTTGATTTCATTTTTAATTTACATGTCTTGTTGCTGTATGTTTTTAAACAAGGAGGGAAACCCTGTCATTGCATTATATAACAGTCTTTTTTGAATAAAAGTGCTTGTAACATCTCACATATACCTTTAACTTACAGCTGAGCATTTAGCCCACTTTGTAGAAAATACCAAGATCTGTATCGTGTATTGACATTCAGTCAGTATATGATTTTCAGTCCATATCGCCCAGCCTTAAATTTTTCTTATATTTTCTTCTCTCTCTCTCTCACTCGCTGACTTCTCCCTGCTGCTGCACCTTCTTTTCTTTCCCCTCCCCCTTAGCCCTCTCTCCCTCCCCTTTCCCTTCACTTCCCTCCCACTTTTCTCTCTCACTCTAAAGAGCACTCAGTCTCTGCGCTCCCCTTTATTTCCCGCTCCAACATGTTGGCAGGAGGAGAAAGAGGAGGATGCTGCGCTCTACCCTCGGTGCGTTCTTGCCACCTCTCCGGCCGGCGCACAGTGACTCAGACTCAGCTTTCAGTTGTCTCCGCCTGAAAGACTTAAGACAGGAGGTGGAGGAGGAACCGAAGGATACGTTGGAGATCAGGAGCTCTCATACCAGGGTCCCCAACAGGAACAACAATAGCAGGAGAGCAGAAAAGAGCAACTGCTCCTTATCTGTGGTGGAAACGACTAATACTTTAGCAGTGACCACCTCTCCTGCCTCTTCTAGTTTCCCTCCCTCCTCTTCCTCCTTCTCAGCTCCAAGATCCATGTGGCAAGAGGCAATAAGGAGGAAGCGGTATCTCCTGGACCGGTCAGGGGAGTCTGGTGAAGGAGATAAAGGAGCAGGAAGAGGTCAGGTGAAGAGGAACAGGTCCCCGGATTGGCTTTATGAGTCCTACTACTGTATGAGCCAGCAGCATCCTCTGATTGTGTTTCTGCTGCTCATAGTGATGGGAGCCTGCCTGGCTCTGCTGACTGTGTTCTTTGCTTCAGGACTGGTAAGCCTCTCATTCACAACATGGAGAAACACTCACACTGATGTATTATGCAAATAAAAAAGTACAAATAACATCACTACAAGTAAAATCAATATGAAGAACCACAACCATACAAACATTTGAATGGCATTATGTGCAGGAAATTCCTATCTAGTGTAAGCTTTGTAAACAGCGTGCACGGGCACATCAAGGCACATGTGGTGCACAGACATATGTTGTAGACTCACATTCTTTATAAGCATGCATAGAAATAAGGTCATTCAAACTAGCTTGCCAATCATGTCCTCACACTCTCACACACACACACACACACACACACACACACACACACACACACACACACACACACACACACACACACACACACACACACACACAAACACAAACGGCTGGCATGTCCACAATACACAAGCTCCCCTCTCTCTTTGACTCACCCACTCATACAGGCATGCTTTTGCAACACCTATGTGCACGCACACTCTCACAGCATGCGGTCCTCATCGCAGCACTAATGTGAAGAGAAGGGTGAGATAAAAGTGAGGGGGGGAATAAGGGGCTTAGTTATTGTCTGAGCTCATGGTTGACTGAACTACAGAAAGGAGATCTGTTTCCCTCTGTCACTATTTTGACAGGGTTATCTTCGGTCTGAAAGCCTGAAAAATTCAATGCAGTGTAGGCAAGGTTATCTGTAAAATAGAAACATTCTAAACCAAAATTATTTGCATCCAAAAAATGAATATTTAGAACATAATGGTATATTAGCACAATCTATTGATTGATTTTAGTTGATATATATTTGTAAATACTATTGTTTAAATTTCTTATATTTTCACGTATCTTTCCTCTCTTGCAAGAAGGAGCACCTGTAACATAAATAATTTCCCCTCGGGGATCAATAAAGTATTTCTGATTCTGATTATGACATTTTTGCATTAGGAGAGTGCCTCTCCCATTCCCTGTCTCTGCTGAGTCTGCTATTAAGAAGGGATTAGTCTAAAACACACTGAAAGAGACAGAGTGAGATAGAGAGAGCACTGACACAAAAACACACGTCACCCCACATATCACCAAATCACTAGAACTGAATCTGAAATGATAACAGAATTGAGTTTTACATTATAAAGTTGTTTTCATGCACTGTAACAAACAAACAACAGATGGTGAGGTCAGTAACATCAGTAGTCTGAGAGCCAGCCATTGCATTTCCATGCAGTCAAGACAAAACAGAATCAGTTATGCCTAACTGGTCAACAAATGAAAGCCATTATCTAAAAGACATGAAGAGATAACAATTTTGTAATGATTCATATTTAGTCTGGCAACTTTTCTGATTGCTGATTGCATTTAAATAACCTCTTACACACTGTTGTTATTGTCATAATAGTGATTCCATTATGGTCTTGCACATATTTAAGTGGTTAATCACCATTCATCAGTCTTTTGACTTAGTACCTTAGCCACGACTAGTGTTTGTGCCACTGAATTACCCACTTGATAATTTTGCTTTGGATTCATTATTTGATCTAAGTGGTAGCATTTGTTTTGAAGCTATGGTAAAGTGTGAAAGTATAAGTTAACCAGCAGCTGAAGCATTAACTATTAATGTAGAGTTGGAAACATGGGTGATGAGTGCTGGGCCTTTGAAATCCCTGGTTTTAAGGGGGGAAAAATCCCTACAGTCAGACAGCAAAAACATAATTCTGCATGAGTTCTCAATTCATTCTAAAACCTCATGTTTTTGTGAGCTTAATACAAACAAGCATCTCAGTAAATGTCTCTTCCTGTTAGGCCACTACTCAGTCTATCTGTCCTACATCCTCTTTTTGCTCTGTCCCTGTGCTGGATAGGCATGACTTTTGCTACTCCCTTGTTTTATTTTCCCCCCATCATCCCCCATTTCTCTAAATTCTCGTGTCTGTGTCATCTCTCACCTCTTCATATTTCTGTCTCCCTCTTTTATTTGTATCCTATCATCCCTCCATCCTGCTGGCTGGCTGACCTAAATCCTGTGCTGTTTTGGAGCTCTGCTCTGGGCGAGACAAACTCTCTGTGGCTCTCTGCAGCCACACATATCCTCTCCTGTCCCAGTGCATTGACTGTGAGCATGAGAAAGAGACAGAGGGAAGGTGGGGGTGGGGGCTAAAGGAGGAGAAAGAGAGAGATGGAGAGAAGCAGGACAAATTCAAAGAGCAATGTGAGATAGACTGACATAAAAACATTTTGATGGTTATGTCGCTTCTGAAAACAGTGATGGATTTAGTTAGAATTTGTTTTAGTGATAAGTGACTGCAGTCAATAAAAAAACCCAACATATTATTCCATTTTGATTTAACAGCATGCATGACTGTCAGTGTATGCAACACTAGGGCAAAGGAGAAGTTAAAATAATCCATTCATTAATATGTTTAATGAAGTGTAATTTGCATGGTAGATAACAAAGCTGGCATTTTGGTTGGGGATACAGTGTCACTGAGCAGTGAGGCCCTTAAGTGAGCAAGATTCATCAAATTACTAGCCCTGGTGTGAAACTAAATAGAAAGTTGGAATCAGCATTAAATAACAATATGACACAAGGCTATTTGGGTTTGAATTTGAATTAAAGTTTGATTGGTAGATATCAGTGTATCCCACAGATTTCTTTGCCCTCACAGCTAAATGTGCCAGTGAGGATGTGACACATCTGTCTAACCACATCCTGACCCTTTTCCATGCCCTGTCAAACTACTGGAAAAGCAATGATGGGATGAAACCTGGCAAAGGCAGGCAGCACAAACGACTTAATTCACTGAGCTATCCTCCTACGTCCACCTTGAAGAAACTCCTGAATTTTTTATTAGAACTTTCAGATCTAAGCGTGTTTCAGAAAGGCAGCAGGAAATCCATTATGGATGTGGCTTCAACTTTGCTACTGGTTAACACTGAGGGCTTTTTAGCGTTTTTCCTCACTCCATGTTCTCTCAGTGTAAAGTTTTTTTCACTTATACCGTTATATATTGAAAAGAGGATATGGATACCTGACTTGTACTTTTAGCCATATTGAAATAATTTTAACCCTACCTGAGAGAGTGTAGCCTTTATGATTTTACACATTGGAGTGCTCAATTATTTGTTAAAATCACATTTTATAAAAGCTGGATTCTTCTTAGATAAAAAAGATATGGTCTAGGTGAAACACGAGTACCATTCTGAAGAAAGAAGAAATTCAACAGTATTCTAAATTTGCCTTTATCAAGCCACGTATATGAATAATTTGAAATATCCTAGAAAAAGAAAAATATACTATATATTGAGCCAAAAACGTGACTTATTTTCAATTAGAATAGGGAATCTGATTAGTCTGAAGTATAATTGAATACATGCATTATTTAGTTCATCAATTAATATGCGTTTTCCTTGATGTTCATTTTACCCTCATATAATTTCTTACCTTTTTCTGTTTTCTTAGTCTTAGAACACCTTGCCCATAGATATTATGTACAGTAACAGGATGGGTGGTGTTTTTCTTAGGATGACAAGCAAAACAGTGCATAGAGTTATACTACAAAGACGAAGCTTATTCATGTTAAAATGTATACTAAATAAACATTTGGAGAGACAAGAGAAAAGTCTTAGAGATGATACATGCATACATGTCAAACTGCATTATGCTATTACATATAAACCTGTTCGATTTCAACTCGGTAATTTGGAGGGCATGTTTTCAAGCATTTATCTATTTCCCATTTAGATATCTTCCTTTTTGTCCACTGTCACTTTACCCTTTTAAAACTTCTTGTATTTTGTAGAGATATAAAACCTCACAGTCTCTATTTGCAGTCTGCCATTCATTCTGAGTCTTGTCACAATTTCTTGTGGCTTGAGCAGAAAGTTAAAGCTACTGAAGGATCTACAGAGCAAAAGGGCATTTGTTTCATCTTGTCATGGACTCCTTTCTCATATTACATCCAGCAAAGAGGGTTGTCTCAGTGGTGACTAGGGCTGTCCCGAATACCATTTTTTAACATTTGGACCTTCGGCAGAATTTATAATGAATATTCGAATATTCGTTCGGCACAGCAGCGACCAGATCTTTGCTCTCAAACCACAAAAAAATGTGATGGCACAACAGTCTCCTTCAGTACATTATTCTATGCTTTCTTTTGATTTTCACATTGGCGAGTCATCCTGTTTAATTTGTCTTCTGATTAAATCGGAACCGTTGAAACAAGTTGTAGGAAGCCTCTGCAAGTAATTGGTTGCTGGCAGACACTCTGTACTGCAATAAAATGGTTAATCAGCAGTGCCGTGCACTGTAGAGCCGATGCGCTGCTGGCAGGTTCCAAAACTAACACTCGCCACTCGCCAATTACGGGTAGATTTTGTCTCTGGCTGGTAAATTTTTAAGACCGCTTGCCACCCTGGCGAGTTATTTTTTTTACCAGAGAAAAATGCATTTTTTGTTACTGTAGAACGGTGCTGGTATTGGCTGGTTTCCTAGCAGAGTAATGTGTATTTCAGGCAGAGACGATCTTTGGTCACGTAATGCCAGGGCTACACCGCCCGCAGAAGCGCTGTGAATAGCCGAGAAGCGCCGAGAAGCGAAGCCAGTTTCCTTTCGGCGCCCATGTTAACCGATTGTGTCATCCACACCGGCCGCGGAGCTACCCTGCAGTGATCGTTTCGGTGTCTGGTCTATTTTCTGTGTGAGCTGCGAGCGAATGTGTCAAG
Source organism: Epinephelus moara (assembly GCF_006386435.1). Taxonomy (NCBI): domain Eukaryota; kingdom Metazoa; phylum Chordata; class Actinopteri; order Perciformes; family Serranidae; genus Epinephelus; species Epinephelus moara. The sequence continues at coordinate 17,358,046 of NC_065511.1, read as the reverse complement.
CCGGGCAGTTACCCATGATGGAAAAACAGCCCCAAATGTGACGGAGACAACAGCTGGGAGCAGAACCGCTTGTCGACAGGCGTGGAGAAATGCGCGTCTGATGTGAATGGGCTCGCGCGAGAATTTCGGTGCGCTGCGATCGCTGCCCAAACGTACCTGAACAGCTGAGCACACAGGTATGTGTTGTGTCAGAGGAGAAACGAGCCGTTCACATTTCTCTCTTTGTGGCAGGTAACCATCCACAAACCTCACCGCACTTTAGGGACTGTTCTTTACTTATGAAGGGACTGTTCTTTACTTGTATGTTAATCAGTTGGTGCAGTTTCACTTAAGTAAAAAAAAATGACTGAACAACTTTCACTTGTATTGGAGTAATATTTGACCAAGAGTATCTTTACTTTCACTCAAGTCATGTCGTTGAATACTTTGTCCACCACTGGTCAGACATTCATGTTTATATAGGGCAGGCCCTGCTGTTGCAGTCTGGTCGAGCTAAAATCTTATGTCTCAACTGTCCAAAGGGGACTGAAGTCAGTGATTCATGTAAAATTCCTTAATGAAAGATTCTTTTTGCACTGTAGTAAGAATACTACAAAATTTATTAACCCAAATATTACACTTAACTGTTGAAACAGTTATTCATATTTTAGCATACATTATTACTAATATTAGTGCACACTATTAAAATATTGATTGAGAATCGCATACAAGACCCAAATGACATGCTAAATAATACTGATAGCAAATTACAACACTTGCAAGCAATTTTTATTTGGTTGGCTGGTAAAATATCTGCCTGGCTGGTAAAAAATTTCACTTACCAGCCAGCCTGGCTGGTAAGTGAAAAAGTTAGTTTTGGACCCTGGCTGCTGGTTCTGCCGGCCTGAATAGAATATAATGTCTATAGCCTTACTGTTGTGTATACAGCCTTTATAGACTGAGCTGAGAAGTGATGCGCTGGTCGACCCATAACCTGCGGGACCCGCAAATGGACCTGGGGGTCGGGCAGCTGTGATCGTCTGTTAAATCGGTCTGTAAATGATATTTTGACATTATTGGCTATACTGTCATGGCATCTGAAGGTACTGATGCGTTGAGCAGGTGACAGTCCGTGGTCGTTTTCAAAACACACTTGTGTCACGCACTCCAAAGAAATTTGTTGAAACTTTAAACAATAATTTATTGTACAAAACGGGGGAAATGAACGTTGACAAAAACGGTTCCATAATTCATATTAAATTCAAAAGATAACGAAAAAACAGCTACAAGTTAGAGGGAATAGTGATAAAGTGGTAAAACTTGGCATTGATCCACAGCCTCAGACGGATGCGCTCAAGCGTGCCGTGCGTACAAGCTCAGTTGGTAGGCTATACTATATTTTCACATTTTTAACAATGCAATTTAAAAGTTTTGATTTTTATTGATAACCTACATTTACCAACAACAAAAAGACTACATTTAGCACCAATAAAATATGTAAAAAAAAAAAAAAAAAAAAAGGTAAATAAAAAAACGAATATTTTTCATAACGAATACCTACCCATAGAAACGAATATTCGAATATCCGAATATTTGGGTACAGCCCTAGTGGCGACACCTTATGTTTAAAAAGGCGGAAAAATCAGAGGAGAAACTGTTTTATTCCGTATTTACTCTGTCTCTGGGTGAGTCACACGTGTGCCTTGGTTGTTTCTATCTTAAAGATACTAAAGACGAAAGACTGCACTAGATGAGTGGCATTTTATAACATAGTTTGGCTGTTTCATGCCCCATCAAAGTCCCTGTCTTCTAAATTTCCTCCTTTTCTTTGTTTATCTCTGTCAGGCAAACTTAGTTTTCCCTATAATTAATTATTCCTTCTTTCTCTGATAAATTACATATCTCTTCCACTCTCTCTTAAATTGTCTGTCCATGTGTTTCACTGTCTCTCTCTTATGCTCTTTTTTTTTTGTGTGTCCTTTTTCAGAACATTGAGGACCACGTGGCCTTTGTAATCACTGTGCCCACGGCGCTGGCTATCTTTCTTGCTGTTTTTGTACTTGTCTGCATTGAGTCTATCTTCAAGAAGCTTCTACGTGTTTTCTCCCTGGTCATCTGGGCCTGCTTGGTTACCATGGGTTACCTTTTTATGTTTTCTGGCGGGATCATCTGTCCATGGGACCAGGTAAGACACAAAGATGTAATCTCTTGTGATTTTATTTGTTGTAGAGGAACATGTGGTACATTCTGTGATTTGTTTATTGCTTCTGTTTCATTGGGTAGTTTTAGGAGAGATTTAGTGGCTTAACGAAAAGCCAGTACAACAGATTGTAAATGACAACTTTGAATATCTGGTTCAGTACATGGTTCACTCCTAAAACCTCTTGAGAGCTCTTGAAAATTAAATGCTTCATAGTATCTTAACAAACCGAGCGTGGGTCAAATGTAAGCACATAAGAGATAAGACAGAAATCTAGACCAAGGATGTTGCTGATGCATGTTTCTTTTTTTTCTTTTATTAACCTGCTATTTTTTTCTTTTGAAGTCCATGCAAGACAAGGTCAGTGCTTTCTTTCTAAACACATTATACATGTTAGAAAAGACTTGTTGAAATCTTGGTCCAAGATTTCTTGGGCAGGCTTGAAATCATGGCTCAATGATGCACTGGAGCCATTCTTAACATAATCCCTCCCCTTCTTCATAAGAAGTACATAAATACTAATGTTTTAAAGTGAAAAGCATCTGAGTTGTTTCGTTAACCCCCTGTGTGTGAGCGGCAAGTTTGCTACGTTCCACATGCTCTTTTAGCTTTTTCAGTCTAAAGTAAATATGAATATACATGTTTGTTAATTGCCGCAATCATATAAACACAAGCAAAATACAATATAAGCACAAAACGTCACTAACGTACCTTTCAGTCTTTCAACTCGAATCGGCTCCCGGGCATGCTGGCTGGCAGTGACTGCGCACTGCTTCGGGTGTGTGCTTTGTGCTAATGTTAGCTGCTGAATGAGTCTGTCGCTGTGGAGCGGCACTCACTCCTCTGCAATTTCTCAGCTCACAGTGTGTTTGCTTTGCTATTATAGACTGACTGTGCTTCTGGGTTAGCTGCTAACGAGAGTCTGTCACTTTGCAACAGCAAGTTTTTTGGCTTAGTGCCTTCAGCGGGCACCTTCCCAGTGTCTTAGAGTAGAGAAACAGCTTTTTCATGATTTTGTAACTTAATTTTACATACATAGCAATTTTTTTAATCATTCAGATTTGGCTGGGTGGTGAATAACACATTTTTCTTTGGTGTGACTAACACAGAACACATTTATTTTTGTTTTACCTGGACTTTAAACTGCGCTCTCCTCTGGGGAATGACAATATCTCTGAGATTTTTGGCTTTAGAAATGTTGTTTTTATGTGTATGGTGTGAAGTGTAGATTCTCTCTTGTCTGTAGTGTGGAGTGTAGTTACAAACATGGATAAATGTGAAACAAGACTTAGGGATTCAGAGGGCCTGGAAAATAAATCTCCCTAAGCTTGTATTTCATCTCTTGTGATTTCTGACCTACATTATAAAACAGAGTGTCTTAAGTTTTGGACTGATCACGCACAAGCCTGAGTGCTCCCTGACATTTCATCTTTTTTTTTTTTTTGTATTTATGCTTCAGCCTCAATGAGTTTTGGTAAAGAAAGACAGATGTTATTAGTTATTCAAACATTAAAAAGCCCAGGACATTATTTGATATATTAAAAAAGGATAAAAATTGCATTACTATATTAAGAGGTCTGGCCATCTGTATAATTGCTGAACTGTAAAACATTACAGTTACGTATTCTATGCCACACCTCTTGACTTCAGATCCACAGCTACCACTGATTCTGTCCAGTAAAAAACATTTAAATATATATATATCTTGTTTATCTTATCAAAAATAATGATTGTCGTTATCAATCCCTCCTGCCTTAAATGTCATTAGCCTAGCAAGTGTTTCTGACTCTCCTAGACCCTTACCTGCCATGGTTCAAATTTCATGTAGTATATTTTATACAGTACTTTACTCTACATTTTATAAAATTGGTTACTTAACTAGGTCAAATTTATAGATTATGAAATTACACACACAGTATTAAAAAAGAGTTATTTAATTATATGCTGTCAGAAAGTAGGAATAGTATTCTTTGTGTTTGAGTATTAAAAAGGGGAGAATAAAAACTACACAACACAAAGAACAAATACAAGGTTTGGTGAATATTGGGATTTAGTGAGAGGTCTTTAAATATGTTTATTGTTGGACTGTTTTATTTTGCTGAATTTTTACACTTCAGAGAGGGATACAACTGACAGAAGACAGGGGAAAAAAGAGATTGAAAATTTTATGTCAAAAGCCATGAATGTTGTGATGCCAATGAGCCACCATAGAACCTTTTTTTATCCTTTCTGCAAGAACAGCTGAATAGAAAGTACAGAATTTGACTTGATGGGTACCACAGCATGTGACAGAGGGGCTGATTACACAGTCAACATAAATTCACAAATGCAGTTGCATGGAATATTTTTCCTCTTTAATTAGAAAGCCACAAACCAGTCATATATCAGAGTCACACTAGTAGAAAAAGTGCAGTCAGCTGGTATGTAGACAGCCTGTTAGATGTGTTGTGTGAAACTGCTGTAAATCACCTTATATTAATCAATACATTTTTTTATCCATTCATTTATCCAGCTTCTGGGCTCCTACTGCCTGCAGACTCGCTGACTATGTCCCATGTGGCCCTCTCAGCATAGTCAGAATGCATAACAGTGCTTTTGATCTGAGAACAGTTTGCCCATGAAGTTTGTATAGACTATTTTTGCGTGTTGTAGCAGCAGCAGCACAGGATTATATTTATAATAAAAGTAAAGCATAGGCCTAAATTAATCATATTTACCCTTGGTAAGCATACCATTTATGTATGTATTATACAGTGTATATTAGGGGAGGGAATTGCCAGAAGACCCATGATATGATATTATCACAATATTTAGGTCACGATACGATATTATGCAATATTGTGATATGCTGAGTTTTGCAATAAAATACATTGCAAAGCAGACAGACTGACCAACACTGTCATAAAACCTGTCAGAAATGTTGCATAAACCCAACCTACTGAGCTGTTGGCAGATTTAATGCCCTCTGCGAGGCCAGAGTAAGCGCATGAGCAAAACACATAATATGCAGGTATTTTATTAACTGAATGGCAGCACCCATTTTAGAAGCGTTGTCTGTTACAGTGACAAGGTCTATGTTGGCAATCCCCCATTGTTGTGCTGCATTTTGCAGGAGGTCTGCAATGTTTGCACAGGTGTGACTTTGGTGCACTGCTCTAATTTGGAGAATGTGAGACAGCAGTCACCAGCTCTTTGTGAGATAATGTACCATTATAATCACATGAATCCACTGGCCTTGAAGTCCAGGTGTCACAAGTTAATGCCACCCTTCATGAATCACTCAAAGATTCCTCAACTTTCTGTGTCACTTCTCTATAGAGCTTGGGTATTGCTGTTGCGGTGAAAAAACGTCAGGATGGAGTCCCATACCTGGGTTCCACTATTAGCATGTGACAAAAGCCTTCATTTTGTGTCTGTGTTATTTTCTTAGCTCTTCCAGAGTTTGATGGTAGTTTTGTCAAGCTAAGTGTGTCCGGTGTTTGTTGATTTTCGGTGGAGCAGGTTTAGCGGTAGGTTGGCCGTCAGCAGCTAGCGCTATCTCTGGATAGTGGCGTTTGAGTTGAGCCCTCATGTTCAGAGTTTCCCCAGAGTAATTTATTTTCATAAGACACTGCTTGCAAATCACGTCATATCATAGCAAGTTCTCCTGTACGTCCATGTTAAAAAAATCCAAAATAAATCCAGACAATATATTTAAACGCAGATGGCACATTTTTGATATCTTTCTCCAGTGTCTCCATCTTTGTTTTAATAAACCTCCTGCCAAATGCCGCTGATTGAGACCTGTGCTGGCCTCACCAGGAAAAAAAACATCAGCACCATCTAGCAATTGATTTTATTATTCTATTACCAAAAGATGTACTAAAATGAATAATGCATAAAATAAAAGATTGATACTTGGCATCCATGTATTGATACTATATCGCCACGCAAAATATCACGTTACTATACTGTATTGATTCCCTGCCCCCACCCCTACTGTTTATGTATGTGAGTGTGTGTATCTCAGGCAAACATATAGGTACATACCATATGCTATGCATGTAACACTCTGTGGTCACATTACATCTGCAGTTAAATGTGGCAAGACGAACAAACAGCAGCATCTTCATTGCTACAGCCATATGTGTCCTGCAACAGCGCTCAATGAAAGCAGCACAGTACATTAGGTCTTCGTCATTTGAAAGCTGCGCTCATTCAACAGTACTTGGTAAGACAGATGTCTGGTGTGGACTCATCTATCACAAAGAGGTAGCTAAAGATGCACTGATTCACACGCCACTCCATTCATTCCTTTCTTCTGCTTACTAGAAATGTCAGGCCATTATGCCATTACTGCTCTCTGACTGCTGCATCTTAGCCGTATTAATTAATGCTTATCTGAAGAGACATTATTGTTGACTGGCATTGCTCTCTATGTGTTTTTAGGGGCTTGCTGCCTGTAATGTATAAATTAAGGACATGACTCAAGTGTTCTCACACTGCTCCTCCTCAGTATACAGCATATTCAGTAGCCTATACTTTAATCTCATTTACCACTGGGGAGAACAGAGATCCTACTTCAAGTATCAGTGGAATGAATGTGAGTCAAATCTCTAATGCAGTCAGTAATGAAAAAGCTTAGAATAATATATATGTTCTGTTTGCCAGAAACCTAAGACAAATGAAAAAGAGTATTACCATTCTATTAGTCTGCATGGGGATTTTTAGGCCTCCCATAAGACATGCTAGCCACCATATTAAAAAGAATATATTTTTTTCAAACTGAGAGGGCAGACACTGATGAATATCTTATGATTACACTTTAAAGTGACTTTCCTTTGTTCGGTTATTTTGATGTTCTCTTTTGATGTCCCTTGCTAGCCAAATATCATTTGATGCCTTAGTAAATCTGTCACCTTGTTTTTAACTAACGACTCAAATCATATTTGAATTGAGAAAATGCTGTTCTCAAACTATTAGGTCTAAATATATAGACTTACCTGTGAACCATCAAAGCCTAATAAGAAGCCAATATCCCAATGAGCTGCCATCCACTTTAAACACATCTTGTCACATAGAGATTTGCACTTTTTGAGACTCACAGAGAATGTCAGATAAGTTATTGATGATGTAATCTCTCAAGACAGATTCTGCAATTTACATTGTATAATCTGTCGGCAGCCCTGTGTGAAAGACGACTGGGTATAATCTGTCGGCAGCCCTGTGTGAAAGACGACTGGAGAGGGGGGGAGGGCGGGGCTTTGAGTTTGAACGATGCTGCGCTTTAGCCAATCACAATGGAGGGGGCGTGGCCGAGACATGCAGGTGTCCCCAGAAAATGTGTGCCTACAGAAACAGCAAACTCCGCGTCCATAGCGACTGCTCCACCCAAAACGCCGTCTCGTCAACGTGGAAAAAAATTATTTTTTCCAGCTGATGTCTGAGTTACAACATGATTGAGCTAACTGGAGTAATTTCATGTTGTATCTGACAACGGGAGACTTTTAACAGATGACGTCCTGATGTTAGCTTTGCTAACTGTCCCTGTCAGCTGCAGCCACTGATGCTTTCTAGACATTGTGAATTCCCAAAACTGAATAAATACCACACATAGCAACACAAAACTGCTTTGCTAGCTCAATCATGTTGTAACTAAGATATCCGCTGGAAAAAATCATTTATTCACGGACCATTTATTGAGTTATTACCTTATTTTTATACAGTCTATGGTTATTACAGACACTGCTAATGGCTAACGTTAACAGCTAACAGATTCCCTGGGGGCACTGCCAGAAGTGAAGGGCGTGAGTGATCGCCGAGGCCCCTGCACTTCCATTAGTCGAAAAACTCTGGGCTGTGCCTCCAGAGGTAAAGGAAGAAAAAAAAATATTTTTGAATTTTTTTGTTACCGATGGATTTCCAGATTGTTGATAATGCGGTCGACTGCAAATATCCAGGACCTGCCAGTGGACCCTGGAAGTTGACAGGGTTAGCACTTCCATGCGCAGAATATTTTGCGTTCGAGTGTTGGGCAGAGTGCCATGACTTTAAGATGATAAAAAATGGCATTAAAAGACTACACTGGATTTGTTCTGTAAATCTGAAGCAGGGCCAGCAGAGAAGGGCTAATTTTAATCTACAATGAATCTCTAAGAATAAAATGCCATTGTTTCTCAGTCCATTACTGCCGGCAGTACCGTCTGTGTCAGTTAACAACAGTTTGCCCATGCCAATAATACTTAGTGCTACAGCTGTCAACTTAGAGAGAGAAGTATGCAAGTAGAGAGAAAACCTGTATTGAGGTGCTCTCAAAAAAGAAAACAAAGGAAACTGCCACAAGGTCTTTTCATTTTCTTATCTTATTCCATTTGCAACATACTGTTCTATACTTAATGTCCATCATTTTATTTGAGCACCCTAAAAAGTTCCCACAGTGTAATAAAAAAGTCGTGTCCTTGCAGTGTATGATATTTTTGCTAACAATGCAATGCTTCATATTATAAAGATGCAAAATATTAAATCTACACCTGTCAGTGGTGCTGCAAAATGATGATTTATAAAAATTTAAATTCACTGGTTTATACAATAGTTAGTTCCGACCGAGTAATTTAATTGGACAAGATGCATTCCATGAGTACAGACTATATTAGAAATATATGTATAAATTATTATGTGTCTATTGTTCAGGAAATAGTAAGTTAGTGAACAAGGGAGTTATTTTGGATACTGCTGGTCAGCACTCAGAAAACACATTTGCTTTTCCCTGTGGTATATGTTCGTAAATAAACATTTGGGGGTTTGAGCTGTTGGTCAGACGAAAGAAGACATAGACCTTGGCTCTGGCAAGTTGTGATTTTCACAATGTTGACATTTAGTTGACCGAATAATTAATTGACTAATTGGGGAAATAATTGAAAGATTAATTGATAATGATAATAATAAAAGATAGGGCTGTAGTCAACCAAAGAAAATCTTGGTCGACTAAAGTCGCACATAATCTTCAACTAATCGATTAGTCGGGGGGAAAAAAAAAAATCTGCACATTATTTTTACTTCTGCGGTGGTGTGTCTGTGTCACTCTGCAGTTACACCTCCAAAACACTAGTAGGCGGTGGAGGACTGTGTTAAGTGCTGTAAAGTTTAGTTCAAATCAAACTTTATTTATATAGTTGATTCAAAACACATTAAATATGGCTTAATAGAGACAATTTCAAACACAAGTACGCAAATCAGCTTCACTATAAATCGCAGAACTGACAGACAAACACTTGTCTTTATCTGGACACATTTCCCCCACCAATACAACATGCTAACGTTATTAGCACAAGTCTATGGCGTTTTACATTGTATAAATTAGCCTAGCGTCTAGCGATCTTTTCCTCTTCTCATATAAAATCAGGGACAACAGCAACATGTAACAAAGGTAACGGTACATAATTTGGCTCCATTACAATTCACAACATTCACTGACAAAACAACTGTCCTATACTAAACGTGTTTTCAAAGCAAATACATTATTAGCGCCAGCCTATGGCATTTTACACTGTATAAATTAGCCTAGCGACGAGCGGAGATTTCCTCTGCTCATATGAAGCCAGGATAAATTCTAAAGTATAAATCCCAGAAGGATAAATCACACACAAGACTTAAAATGCTATTTAGTGGAGGCTTTACTGTCGTCGCAATTTATTGTTTCTTATGTGTGAAATACAAGTAAATACAAGCTTTGTTTCCATCGAGGGAAATGGTTTCAGTTTACAGAAACACACAGGAGGTCTGCGTCACCGCGACGCTGAGCATGAGGGTGGGCGAGTTCAACTTTCTGTGAACTACGGGGGTGTTTTGAAAACACCCCCGTTTTCACAGGTAACTTAGCCTGTCCCCCCGCCACAGGAAATAATGGATTAATCCTGGAAGGCTATTGATGTAGCACTTTTCTCCTTATGAAGGTAACACAGCGATTATTTGACTAATGAGAATTTGGTTGGACGAGAGCATAGCAACCAAATAATCGACTAGTCGACCAGGAGACTACAGCCCTAATAAAAGAAAATGTTATTTGCAGCCCTACCTTTAGTAAATGATTTGATTTGCATGGATGCTAATCTCATCTTTAGATCAATATGTTATATTTATGTATATTTTTGCATAAACAGCGTACATGTTTTTGATGTGAAGAATTAAATCCATTAACCGTTTTAGATCTCAACCTTTGAGTAAAATTTTGCAGCATTTCGCTCCTTGCTGTTGATGTTCTTGTACCTGTAATCCAGGGCTTGGAACATGCTGACCATTTGGTTATCAGCCAATTATATTAATAACCAAGTCTCTGAATCTGTGGTCACCCTGGTATTACTGTGCAGTTGCTAAGTGGATGTCTGCTCCAAAAACGAAATGGAGGGAGGCAAAGTAAAAGTCAGAGTTAATTAAATGCTCTCCGTGCTGTAGCGAGGAGGTTCATGAGAAGTAGGGGAATGAAACAGTGATTAGAGGGAGGGCCTCACGCTCTCCCACTGCCTCACCTGTCATGTATAGCTCTAAGCTCATTAAGGATGATGGCTTTTGTCCCATGCCATTCATACAATGTTGCTGTTGCTAATCTGCGGATGAAAATATTGCTACCCATAGTCACAATTTAAAATTCTATATCTAATATGAGAGAAAAAATTAAATAAAAAAAGAAGAAGAAAACAGTGATAACTAAAGGACTTGTACTTAAGTTGCTAAGATACCAGCATGTACAGTAATATGCTTTAAATAACTGACTTGTCTAAATAATTAACAATGTGGCTGTATCCTGGTTGAAAAAGAAGTGGTTTTAAATGAAGTAAATGGAGAGGGCAAAAGAAAATTGGGACAACAGAGATGGAGATAAGAATGCATGAATGATTTTTATATCTAAAGATCTCTCTGTGTCTGAGTATTCCTTTCTTGCTGGCTCCATGCTGGTATACATTAATGGGTTTGTGGTTGAAGAATATCATTCTAAGGGAATGTGTTTAAAACATTATGTATGAATTATTCATTTTTCCGCATTCCCGTTTTTGTTTTTTGCCTCATTTAAATGTTGTATTTTAACACATGCAAACATGCAGGCCTACACATGACAGTGTTTGCTATGCAATGGATTATTAAGCAAGGGGCTAATCTTAAGTATAATCTATTTTGTACCAATATTAGTCAATGATTTTTTTGTGGCGCGCTCACGTAGAGTTAAACTTCAGTTAACTTTAGTGGGTACAATCGATACTTAAGCAGCAAAAGAGCCAGGTGTTTCCCTCAGGAGTTGGTACAGACAAAAAAGCTGAAAGACCGTGTTCTTGGACTTACATTCATCACCTGGTAGCAAACACGACTCCAGATTAATAATAATGTTGTGTGTGTATGTGTGCGCATGTGTCTGCTCGTCTCTCTTGCTCTCTGTTTAGAAAACAACTGACAAATACATGAATTAAGAGGGCCTACGTAATAAAAAAAAAAATCACAAACAGCAGTATAGGAGCCAAATATGTTATTGGGAGGTTTTGCGTTTAACTGTGTAATTCACTGTGTCGGCATTGGGGGGCACTGTACTGTCACCTGGTAAGTTCAGGTATTTAGGATGTGACCTCACTATGGTCATCAGGTGTTAGGCCCGGAAGGGCAAATGGTTTTTGACCGTAATGGCGCGGAACGCTACAGTTTTGTTTGTGTGTTTTGTACTGATAGACGAATGTGTATGTAACAGATGGACTTATCCATGCACTTGTGGAATAAATGTTAAGGTGATGCAACGCAAGAAGCTTCATGGACTCTGATAAAGCATTTGGATAACGAAGGTAGCGTAGCGTGTCCAGCAACAGGCGCGTCAACCCTGGTCAAATACCTCAGTAGCAAGTAGTAGACTTAGCTCCTTTAAGCAGTGATCCTTGACTATTTCTAAAATAAAATGGAAAAGAAAATAGACCGGATAGACTAAAACTGTTGGCACGGCAGTAAAACTTTTGGCTTGCTAGGAAGCCAATGGAGTTCTGTGGCCAACTTTCTAGCTTTGGGGCACTTTGAGGCACCTCTGCCTCCTTTCTTCATTCTCACCAAGGTGTGTTCTGAAGTACCAAAATCTGGCCCTGATTAATGTGAATCATTCCTTTAGTATTAGTAACAACATAATTCAGTTGGTACCCGTAAAGGTACCTATTCTGTACGTACCTCTATTGCCAAGTTCACAATGTCAACTTAAAAGTTAACGATAAGTTTGTGTTCTCAGTTTGTTTTGTTAGCCCCCAAGTGACCAAATGAATCAGTTATTGTTGGTGTAAGGTGCGAATTTATGCTGCTGACCAGCTGTACACTGTCTTTAAATGGGAAGTCCAAAATGGTGAAGCTTTAATGTCACAGTCATGGCACTACCCCAGTGTTTAAATTGCTCCACAAGAGAGATGTGGCATAGTTTGCAAATAGTCAGAGACAGAAGTGGATAACAGGGGTATGTTCCCTTGAATGAACTGTGTTAATGTACTGTTAGCATCACCTATTTGCTGGTGTTAATGGCATTAATGCTGTCTTTGGCAAATGTTATTGACAGAGAATTTGATAGAAGTCATGAAAATCCTTGTTGAAAGCCCATCAAGTACTCTTCAAATGAACTGTTTTTCCCAGACTGGCAGTCATGGCTATGTAAGGTTTCTGCATGTCATAAAGAGCTGTAATGATTATGACGTACTTACCAGAAGAAAATGAGAAGACAGAAAGTGTTGAGATTCCTAAAATGTCTGAAAAGCTTCATCTTCCAATAATGCTAGTGGTTTGTTATGCAGGATTTGATCATCATGCTTATCCCACGGCAGATACATATGTTATTTTGATAGATGATTTCCCCAGTGATTGTCAAGCCTTTCAACATAACCTGATTTTCTACTTCTGTGTAAGTCTAAGTCGGCTGACAATCAGAAGAAAAGGGTTACATCAAACATTTACTGACAGACTTAACGCCTGTAGACTCTCACATACAGTTTTGTTGTTTCATCACAAAAGAACTATTTTGCAACCACTGCACAAGGACTCTTTTTCATTACCATGGATCTTTTTTCTTTAGACCACCAGTCAGCTAACGGAATTGAACAAGTCGGTGTTACCTGAAAATCTCATTCAATGTATGTGCAGTGATCATTCAGATCAGAAATTGTGGTGAAGATGATGATTGGTTTTCTCCATTTTTCATATCTCAGGCAGATATGAAATTATTCTATTATTCTATTCGTAGCAGTTATGGCATGTTTTCATCTTTTAATTAGTGTGTGCTGTTTCTAGTATTATTATTTCCACAGTGAATTGTCCACAACAGGGACCTGTGACTGTCACTGTCAGTGAATGCCAACTAATATGCTGTAGTCCCCAAAAGCACACAAAGCATCTGTTAGAATATATGGCTCCCCTTCTTTGAAATGCAACGCACCAGTATGTACTACAGGGAAATACAATAACATATGTTGAATTGTAAATATGTAAATCACCCAAAATATAATGACATATGTCTGCATTATGTCAAATGAAAGATGTTATTATATAAATCTGAGAAGGAGAATAGGCTGAACAAGAGGATTACCACTAAAGCACCATGACAAGGGGACAGTGCTGCAGTTGGGGAAACAAAACAAGTGTAGATCATACTGTAATTGGTATAGAGGGTGTCAAGTGGTATATGTAGAAGGGTGAATCTAAAAGGTTCAGTTGTCCAGTGCATAGTGCCTTGGCAGCCAAATGGTTACAGGCCATGCCATGTCACTGCAACATCCCTGGTTTGATTCCTGCTGTGGGACCTTTGTTGCATGTCATAGCTCTCTCTCTCTCCTATTTCCAGTCTGCCTCTACACTGGCATTTGTCCAATAAGGTAAAAACATGCCCCTCCCCAACAAGTCTTTTAAAAAAACTGCCCACTGCTGTTGTCAGCAGATAAAATCACAGCAACATCACAGTGATAACCAGTTAAGGAGGAGACCTAAAATGACACCAAAAATACATGCAGGTAATAAACTTTTCTTTATCTGCTGACTATGGTAGTAGACCATGTGTTGTCTAATAAAACACATTCTTGACTTCAAGATTAAGGTTAGGTGAGGTCAGTAATATGCATGGTGATGTGGAGGCTCAGTGATGCAGCTGCTTTAATTAGCTTTCCTTACATCTTGCCCTTTTCTTTCCTCTGTAACACACTGTTGATTTTTACAACCTTGGACAGGCTAATGTGCATTCTTTACAGATTTATTACAGCATTTTTTATGTTGTCAGTTACCATTGCCAAAACAGTTGTAGTGGTTTTTATTTAAGAGCTTTTACTGCACTCTGCAAACTGTACAGTTTCCTCCTATCTAGCAAACTCGAGTTGTACTGCAGCACCATTCTGTTTGAAGTTTCCCTCACCCCTCTCTCTCTTTTAATGTTGATGCATATAGGTTTCCACAAAGCACTCGCTTGCTAACAAGCTAACTGGTATTCTTCACTGCAGGAAATAACATGACTTGTGCAGCTTAAACTACTTGGGTCCAGATGTAACTTTAAATTTTATATTTTTAAATTATATTTCTACCCTGGTTTAGACAAGTGGATTTCCCTCCTGTGATTCTTTTTCACCCCAGTGGCATGAAGCCAGCCATCAAAATAACTACAATAATTGTGTTGACATCCTCACAGATAAACAACGAGACAGGAAGAGAACAGGAGACGGTTACATTACAAACTGCACTGTCAGTACAGTACACTGTCGGGTAAAAGAAATAGCACAGAGGCTCCACATATTCCCTCAGCTGTCTTGTGCTCACCATGCCCACTTTCCCAGAGTTAGTTTGTATACAGTACACTTTCCATTTTCAAACCTGAAATCAATTGGATGCTTATCCTCTCCTCACAAAGCCCTCTGTGTTTGCTGACGGTAGGGAGATGGGCTTATCTGTGTGGTCCAGCCTCTACCCCTCACTGAGAGATGTCTGGACCCTGTCTTGCCTCCTCTGTGTCTCCGGATCCCTCCCTGTCTCTGTCACACACATGCGCAGATGCACGCACACACACTCCTTTGTGAGTATACAGCCAGCCTCATTAGGCTTCAGGACAGAAGAGGTGCGGAAAGCGGAGTTGGGGTGAGGGAAAAGGCTTGCCAGGTTGGACCGGAAAGACAGGCAAATAGAAGGGTGATACATGAGACGGAGGCAGGCAGAAAGAGACATGGATAGATGTAAGATAACATGTAAAGAGGAGCAGTAATTAAGACACTTTCTATAGGATCAGGTTGAAGTTTTGATTCTAGGACAGTGGAAAAGAATATATATTGGTGCTAAACTCCTTAATTTATCCCAAGGGATGAAGGTCAGCATGCCCAGACTGACTGTGGAAATTAAAAACCAAAAACTTTTGCATTATTTTTGTTATTTACTGCATTTAATTCTACATCTCAATCAACCCGTCTGTCTTTTGCTTAGATTTCATGAGTATAGCTAGAAATGAAGAGTATATCCATCTTTTATAGGGTTAAATAGCACAAAGACACACACACACACACACGCACACGCACACACACACACACACACACACACACACACACACACACACACACACACACACACACACACACACACTCCACATTGTAAATCTGGTCTGTAAACTAATCTCTGTCACAGACTGTAGACTAAAAGCCTGATGTAATCTGACGCTCCATCTCTGTAATTTGTTTTATGAACCCTCCTCAGTGTCATTATCAAGGAAGTGATTCATGGGGCAGAAGCAGAGTTGACTGTACCATGATGGACCAAAAAAAATAAGCCTTGTCCACTTAGTTGTCAGAGAGAAGGTCCTTATGTGCTTGCTTTTAACACGCTGAAGGAAGCTCCTAGCTGTTTTATTACTGCATCAAGTAACAAGTATGCAGGGGAACTCAGCAGGTGCCTCTCCTCCTGCAGCCTCTCCATTATCCTTGGTACAGTTTCATCAATCAGTGGCCGCATTGGATTTCAGAGCATTAATTTAGAAAAGGCCTTTATGGACTCTAAGCAAATTATATTGCTGTGGTAGATGACATTTGTCAGCAATTAGCAGCTCTCTCTTGTATTAGGAAGTAAGTTAATACTTACTTACTCCTCTTCTGACATAATGAATAAATAACACTATTCTTAATCATCCACAGAGGAGTGAAATCTAAATGATCTGGCACTTGTGGGTTCACCATCACTGATGGATGGATGGATGAATGCTTTCAGTTTGAATCCTATAGCCTCAAACTGGTAGCTTTATAGTTGGTGCATTCTGCATCTGTTCTGACTCTGCACTTGCATCTATTAATTAAAAGGCTTTAGATTTATTGTGTGTTTTAGAGAATTTCTGGCTCTGTAGGGATTTGACAAGTTAAAAACAAGGAGCAGGCTGAAGAAAACTGCTGCCACCCTAGTACACTTGCCATACCGCAGAAACATCATAGCCACTTTATGCACTAAAGGTTATTCTGACAAAAAAATCAGAAATACTGCAACCATTACTATGTTTGCAGTGTCTCACAACACCCTCAAGACCCTCATTCCCAACCTGTCCACCAGTCACCCGTTTAGTTTTCTCACTCCTACTAGTTACCTGACAGACCACTCCACTAGGATTTTGTACCGAACTCGGTATTTTTGAGGCCAGCAACCAAACCATGTTGGTACTACTGAGTAGTGTTTCACGTTAAATCCATTGGTTCCAAATTTTGGTACCTAACAGTGTTCCTGGATGTGAAAGCCAGGTCCAGACAGGAGCACCGGATGCACCGCAAGGTGCCCTGAAGCAGGGAAGCAGCCTGTGGAACTCTGTGGTCGGCTTCCTGGCTTTGGGGCACTTCAAGCGGATGCAGCAGAGCTACACAAAGCCACCAGGCTCAGGAAGGAGGAGAAAGCGGTGCAAAGTGCTCTGAAGCCGGGAAACCAGCCATGGAACTGCATTGCTGACAGTTTTGGTCTATGTGGTCTATATTCTTTTTAGTTTTATTTCAGAAAAAAGAAGTTTTTTGTGATTCTCTTTTTAAATTACAGACTTATTCTACATATTTTGTCAGTTGTGTCTAAACAGAGAGCAAAAGAGACAAGCACACACACACAAGCAAACAGAGACCTAGCTTTATTTGTGATCAGAAAAGAGCAGAGGAGCAGAATTGCTTGTTGACTGCAGCTTGTTCAAAATTTTAATTTTTGTTATTACAGAAAGCTTGGAAGTACTGCGAAAAGGTACTGTTGGGTACTGGTTACAAATTTGAGGCACCAGCACCAGTGCTGATAACAGTCAAATGTATTGGTTTACAGGGTATCCGTGGATCCTTGAAAAGTCTTTAAAAGTCTTAAATTCATGTATCTAAAATTAAGGCCTAAAAATGTCTTAAATTCATTAGAAATGTCTTAAATAGGTCTTAAATTCATTACTCAAAGGTCTTAAAATTGTTGCGGCAGGAATATTTTATCTGACTTTCTTTCTTTTCTTTTTTTTTCTCGCCGCGCTTTTCTGGGAGTGTCCATGCGCCGTCCAATAACGGCGCGCGCTGGCGGTAGCACATACACAATGAATGGGTTCGTCGACGGAGGTCTGTGCTTTGCACGCTCTGTGTGAAAAGGGCTTAACGGCTCGCGCTGGCCACCTGGCACTCAATATGCTGCTGTAGTGGTTTGTTTTCCAGACGTGAGTATCTTTGAGCAGTGAAAGTTATTATTTATATCTTTTTACTTGTCGGCAGTGATTTGTTTTACACAGAGCTCTACGTGCGAGCATTTTACTCGCATTTGCGACTAAAAATAGTTTTGTGCCAGCAAAATAAATCATTCAGCACGCTGTGCGAGTACAGATTTTAACCAGCAGCAGAAAGGAAAGGCGAATCCTGCTGGTTGTGGGTTGAATGGGGGTCACAGACAGGAATACGGCGGTCAAATAACCTACGGCGGCTCCGCGGCGCAAAATAACGGCTTACTGGCAACAGAGAAGTCCGACTCCAGGTCCAGTAGCCTAATTTCCTCTTTCGTTGGTGTCATGACTGCCCAGTAGTACCTGGACAGCCGAGCCGTGGCGGCACACAGGTATGTGGCGTGTCAGAGGAGAAACGAGCCGTTCACATTTCTCTCTGTGGCAGGTAACGGTCCACAAACCTCACCGCACTTTAGGGACTGTTCTTTACTTGTCAGGGGAGGAGGGTGGCTGGTTGATTTTTATTTTTATTTATTTATTTTGTTTCAATCCCCCCATGTTAATCACTTATTTATGCTGTTTTTGAAGTATGAATAAGTCAGTAAGTAATTTATTCCATTGAGAAATCATTGATGTATTATAGAAAAGTGATTTATCTTTTTATAAATGACAAAAGGCACATCTGCCTCATTTTTGCTGTGGTATCGTGATACTACTCAGAACCGTGATACTTTCACTGGTATCATACCGTGGGTCCCAATTTTGGTACCGTGACAACACTAGATGTCACAACCATTCCATTAGGAGTTGCGCAGTGAAGCGGCTCTGGTGCCGCTTAAAAAAGTGTTCCCCCACTTTTGGGAGTGGGGGAACACTGCTCTCTCAGAGGCCAAAAGTGTTCCCCTACTACTATTTTACAAATTAAGCACTGGTTATAGTACAGCGGGATCCCCCAACCATTGCTTATATTTATAGTTTTTTTGGTCTTAAATTCCATTCAAGGTGGCATTAAAAAGGTCTTAAAAAGTCTTAAATTTAACTTACTGAAACCTGCAGATACCCTGGTTTAACAGTTCCAGTGCCTAACCCTACTCTCCTCAGCTGTGTTTAGTTTTAGAGTTTGCATTATACTATAAATAGATGAACTAGTCATCCTCCTCTTTTGCCACATTGTTAATGCTGTACTGCTACTGCTTCTCAGTAAACATCTCCGAAAACTTAGCATTTGCATTTAACTTCCAACGCCTCTTGCTAGCATTACTGAACCATGACAGTGTAAGAGTAAAATGAGACTGTGCCCAATTAAAGCCTGGTCAGGCAGAGTAGATTACAAGAACAGAAACAGTTCTTTCCTTGGTGGCTGTAATGCAACTGCAATTCTCCAGACCGGACCAACACACAGAGATACAGACATGAAGGGTGCAAATTATTGAAACCTAATATTTGCTTTTGCTTTTAGAGACATAGTCCAGTAAAGCACTGGTGTTGTTTCATGTTGTTCTTCTGATGTGTTATACAGCCCTTCAAAAGTTAGAAGATGTGTTGCTTCTAAACCTGGACCTGCAGCTATGTATAGAGTTAGAATTTTTTTAAAAAAGCCACAAAGCTGGCAAGAGCAGTTCATTTTTGTTAGGCTCAAATATTTTGCACCGAGTCTACTCGGTTAAAGGAAAAAATCAGAATCGACCCATTTCTCTGAATACTCAGAATAATATTTTCTGTCATGCCGAGGAGATTATTACACGGAAGCTATTGGTTTATGCAGGTATAAAGGGCTTAAATAAAAGTGAAAATGGAAATGCCAGACTGCAGATCTATAAAGATAAGCTTCACTGATTGTGAAAAAGGGACAGTTGTTGCAAAGGTTGTGCTGGGGGCTGTGCAATTAATGGTCAGATTTATGCCATGACCAATAAGAGAAATTGGTGGCACAAAGTCAGAGCAGCAATGACCCTTGCCAGCCCAGAGAGACAAATCATTACAGAAATTGTCCCATATTCAAGTCAACACCAAGAGGCAGGATCCTGTGTGCTCGCTAATCATTGCGTGCTTTTGCCAGGGTTAGGAAACTGTAGAGGTTACTTGACAAGTGGTTGGCTTGTGTAATTAAAGGCTGTTTCATCGATACTATTGTTCCACAGAGAAAAGGAGGCATAGACCTGGCAATTAAAAAAGCCATTACAGGTGGTCAACTGAGCTCACCATTCCTTTGTTGTTTACAGAATACAAATTACACACTCCATGGCTTACTTTGTGAGTTTTGAAGCAAATTAAAACTCTAAAAGCCTCAGGGCAATATGTATTTATTAGGAGGCTGTAGACTTTTGTACTGAGTGAAATTGCATGAGAAGGGTCACTAAGAACATTAGGATAAATGTTACTCTTCAGTGCTTCTCTTCCATTGAAGTGACTCGTTTATATGCACTATAATTACTGCATTTGTCTTTCAAACCTGTTTGGTGGTCTCATGTGCATCATAATTGTGTCATTTTTTGGCACACAAATGTTAAACATACGACATTCAGTATGAGTCATGGACTTCCCCAATAAAGGTCCAGGTTACACTATGTGTTTATATAACCGTCTTGTTGACCTTGTGTCTGTCTCTGCAGCTGCATATCGACTGAGCTTCCAAACATTAAAGGGTAATTTCTTTGTGACTTTGAGGCTCCTCGGTGAGCTTAAAGCATTGGCACCTCACTCCTGACTACCACAGTGACTTCAGTCAATTCAGGCAGCATGTAGAGAAGTTTTGTTTCTGTTTAGAGGTATAATGTACCCACTACACATAGACCTTGATCTAATTGTATCTATCATGCAGTATAATATACCCCGTGCAGATGCAATTTTTACAGAAATAGGTTTCTAGCAATTGTTTGAAGCCTTTTATGATTGAAAGAAAAAGTAAAAAAAAGTCACTTCAAGGTGTTGTTACTTGTCAGATCTCTATAAGGTAACGTGCAGACTGTAGAATATATTTCTGTATTATATTAAATCAAGTTATACAGCAGTTACAAATATGAACTGCAGTGTTACCACAAGGTCTTAAGCTGCTTTCTTACTCTCATTTCAGTAAAGGGAAGAGAGGAGAGGAGAGGAGAGGAGAGGCGATTCCAACATGGCTAGTTGTGCCTCTTTTTGGCGTGACATCAAACTAGCTTAGTTTCATATCAGATGGCCAAAAGGTTTCAGATATTTTCTTGCTTTTTCGTCTTTTGCCAATCACACAGATTCAGAGCACTCTGATGTTGCTAAGCCAAAGTGCTCTACTGAACTGAGTGGTAAATATTGAGATTAAGATCGTGCTCAATATATTTTAAATTATAAGGTGCCATTTTTTAAGAAATGGCTGGAACCATCTTCTCCATTTTATCCAAACTACACTTGGAACATTTTCAGTAATCTTAAAAATAATGGCTTGTTTTGAGGGGCCCTCTGTTGGCCCAGCTGAAGGTATAAAGGCATGTCTAATAATTTATTGATGATTGGACAGAAAGCAGGAAGTTATGTCTGTTTTTGTTTTTTTGTTGTTTTGTCTTTGTATGAGTCTGATTTGTCTGATATTGATGTGTGTGTGTGTGTGTGTGGATTTTGGAGTCTGTATGAATGCGTATTGTTCCCAGAGTACATGAATCTAGAAAATCTATCCATATGGGTTTCTTTAACTTGAAAAATGGGGATGGTGATTATGCTCAAGAATGCTGGCTTGATGGTGGAAACACTAATTGTAGGCAATACGAACCTGAGCAACTTAACTCTTTAAACACTGAGAACAAGTTTTCCTTGATACATTTTAACATTAGAAGCCTATCCAAACATCATAATGATCTCGTTACTTTATTTACTACTACTGGATGTAAATTTGACATTGTTGGATGCAGTGAAACATGGCTAAACGACAAGTCTTATTTTGATATTTTGAAGCTAAAGGGTTACAAATTCTTTTACAAGAATAGAATTGGGAAATTAGGTGAGGAAATTCTTGGGGGTCCTCATAGATGAGTCACTCAATTTCAAATGTCACACTGAGTATCTGTTAATTAAATTGTCTAAATATGTTGGTCTATTTTTCAAACTTCGATATTTTCTTCCTTTACCTGCTCTCCTTATCTTATACAAAACCTTGTTTGAGCCTCATATCAATTATTGTAATATTATTTGGTGCAACACCTTTCCTAGTCACCTGAAGAAATTAGAAAGTTTACAAAAGAAAATAATACGAGCCATAACCTGGTCTGGTTATAACACTCCCACACGTTACCTCTTCCACAACTATAATCTCCTGAGGCTTGCTGAGTTCAATGTTCATCAAAATGCTGCTACAATGTACCAAGTTGTCCATAACTTGAATCCAAGACTCTCCAAGCTCATCCCAGTCAGCCGCCCCACGCATATTTATAATACCAGAAATACACATCTCATACACGGTAAAAAAAAAGACGATTGAAACGCACTAGTCTAAGCATAACAACCAGGAGGCCGCAGATCTGGAATGGGCTTGATGAGAGTCTGAAAACATCTAAATCCATCTCTGTTTTTAAGAAGAAACTGAAACAAAAAATGCTTAATTCATATGTATAGCAACCTTCACTGATCTGGGAATGTATGTTGATTTGTCCTGTGTGTTTTATGTTTTGTGTCTGTAATATGTTTTGTGTTTGTAACATGTCTTGTACCATGTCACTGCTATACATCGTGACTCATCTTCCTGATCAGGCTCCCGCCATAAGGTTTAAATAGCTTCATGGGAGACCTGGCACTCCACACAATTGTGTCTTGTACTTGTAAAACTGTTGACACATGTTGATTCTGTGTGGTGTGTGAATAAAAATCTGAATCTGAATCTGAGTATTCTGTATGTTTTGATTCCCTTTTCAGCCCCTTAGTGAAGTAAAATACTGGCACTGGTTTTCCAGTGGCAGTCATGCAGGGAATTGTTAGAGTGATATATCAGGTTGTCAATATATCAAGTTGCTACTGGTGTTTTATGAAAAGATCATACTATACTGGGCTGGGAGTGATCTCCACCCTCAGTATGATGGATGGGACACAGCCTGAATGATCCCATATATAAAGTGTAGAATGATCAATAGATCATGGATGTATGTGACTTGGACTTATACACTTATATACTTTTGTACCAAAGTGTGTCCCCTATATGTTCATACTAAATATAATATTTATACTATTCATACTACATTCAACATTCATACTAATGTGATACCTAATTTCCCAAAAGCGTGGAAAAGAGTGGCTAAAGTCTCTCCAAGAATAGGCTACAAAAATAGTGTGTGAAAGACAATAAGGTGCAGCCTCCCTTGTATAAGATCTTGATTGGCTACTCAGCCAATAACTCAATAATGTAATTTAATGTTTTAAAAGAAATTCAGAAGACCTATTGCTCATTTGAGCACAATTTTATTTCATACATGAATAAAGCATTGTCTTGAAGCAAACAGATGATCTTTTGATATTTGCTACTACTTACATTCACTACCATAGTTAGCCATTAAGAAAGTAGTAGTGTAGAACTGCATGTTAGACCCCAAGCTTAAACAGAGGAGGTACTGTTTTTGAGTTGCTCTCTAGCTCTTTGCTTTCCTTTCCTCTTTCCACCTCACTGCCTCCCCCCATACCCTAACCCCCGCTTTCCAACTGCCCTTGCAAATAACCCAAGAAAGGTTAACTGGCACCTGGCTGCAGCCTGTGAGAACACTAGCCTCTTTCTATCCATGCACGACAGCAGATGAGCTGCTTTAACCCTGCAGCAGAAGGCGTATTCAAGAAGTGCGTGTACGTATTTGTAGGTGTGTAGAGCTTGGGTAAAAAGGGAAGCACTCTACATGCTACATTAAAGGTGTCAGTTTTGAAGTGTGAGAGCTGATTCTCCCATTTTTTTGCTTCTTGTAATCAAGGGAGCTTGAGTAAGCTGAAGATGCTGAGAATGTTTCAATGGATTGACTTTGTAGTGTACAATGCTGTTTATGTTCAGGGTATCCGCGGATCCTTGAAAAGTCTTAAAAAGTCTTAAATTCATGTATCTAAAAGTAAGGCCTGAAAATGTCTTAAATTCATTAGAAATGTCTCAGATTGGTCTTAAATTCATTACTCAAAGGTCTTAAAATTGTTGCGGAAGGAATATTTAATCTGACTTTATTTCTTTTCTTATTTTTATTCTCGCGGCACTTTTCTGTGAGTATCCATGCGCCGTCCAATAACGGCGCGCGCTGGTGGTAGCACATACACAATGAATGGGTTCGTCGGTGGAGGTCTGCGCTTTGCGCACTCTGTGTGAAAAGGGCTTACCGGCACGCGCTGGCCACCTGGCACTCAATATGCTGCTGTAGTTGTTTGTTTTCCAGACATGTGAGTATCTTTGAGCAGTGAAAGTTATAATTTATGACTTTTTACCTGTCGGCAGTGATTTGTTTTCCACAGAGCTCTACGTGCGAGCATTTTACTCGCATTTGCGACTAAAAATAGGTAACGGTCCACAAACCTCACTGCACTTTAGGGACTGTTCTTCAGGCTACTTGTCAGGGGAGGAGGGTGGCTGGTTGATTTTTATTTTATTTATTTATTTTATTTTTATCCCCCCTATGTATCACTTATTGATGCTGTTTTTCTATGAATAAGTCAATAAGTAGGCCTAATTCATTCCATTGAAATATCAGTGATGTATTATAGAAAAGTGATTTATCTTTTTATAAATGACAAAAGGCACATCTGCCTCATTTTTGCTGTGGTATCATGATACTACTCAGAACCGTGATACTTTCACTGGTATCGTACCGTGGGTCCCAATTTTGGTACCGTGACAACACTAGATTCCATTAGGAGTTGCGCAGTGAAGCGGCTCTGGTGCCGCTTAAAAAAGTGTTCCCCCACTTCTAATTTTACAAATTAAGCACTGGTTATAGTACAGCGGGATCCCCCAACCATCGCTTATATTTATAGTTTTTTCGGTCTTAAATTCCATTCAAGGTGGCATTAAAAAGGTCTTAAAAAGTCTTAAATTTAACTTACTGAAACCTGCAGATACCCTGATGTTTAATGGCACAAATATATGTTCCTTCCTCTTTTTCTTTTGTAATTTAGTGTCGTACTTAATATTGAATACTTCCCTGAGCCGACGTCATCTTTATATTCTGTACTTATTTTTGATGCCACTGATGTAGCTGTGCATAAATAAACTCCACTTTAGCAAGCAGTGTTGGTGGGGATCATTCTTGGGTCATGTTATTTCTTTCCCCACAGGACTGTCAAATGTAATATTGTATTTCTGTCTGTATCTTCTTTTCATCTTTCTCTTTCGCTCTCTATCTCGTTCTCTCTTTGCCACTTTCCTCTGCAGGTGTGTTAAAAGTGTCTCTCTTTCTCCACAGGTGTCATTCTTCCTATTCATTGTGTTTGTGGTTTACACCATGCTGCCGTTTTCTATGAGGGATGCCATCATCGCCAGCGTCCTGACCTCCGTCTCTCACACCATTGTGTTGAGTGTCTGCCTGTCTACCACAGCTGATCATATGGAACCAGTAGTGTGGCAGGTAAGATGATCTAACATAAGTGTGGGTTTATAGTAGATACATTGATATATAATTGAACAGAGATTATCCACAAAACATGCACACACCACTGTGTGCTTAAAGTCAACACAATTAATTTATTTGTTAATCATTAATAATTTATGACGTGACTAGTGTGTAATGGGGTGTCACATCAGAAACACTTTCCTTCTTGCCGAGAGTTAGAGGAGAAGATTTATAACACTCTCACTCTGTCTGTATGGTAAATATGTAGCTGGAGCCAGCAGCTGGTAAGGTTATTTCATCTTAGCTTAGCATAAAGACCTATAACGGGGAAACAGAAAGCCTGGCTCTGACAATTCATTTAATTGTTGTTGAACTGCAGTTCTTTGAATGGCCACTTGAGGCTGGCTCCAGAAACCAGTCAGTCCCTATGCGCAAATTTACAGCAGACATAAATATGTTTAAAGAAAAAATCACACTTTGCTCCCGCACACACATTGAAGCTCTGTTTATTGGGTCATTGGGTCAACGTTTCGGTCTATAGACCTTTCTCACGACCAACTTGTCTGGGGATCTGCTCCCAGCACCACCCACTTAAAGAGAAAGAGAATGTGCATGTCGATTGAGCCTTGATAAATATGTTTAAACCCTGGTACAGAAAACAGTTTTGAACACAAGGTCCCATTTTGATTAAAATTCTGATCTGATCCAATAGCGATTCAATTGGGGACATTTCAGTTACAATACCAGTTTTTGCTAGTATGTGAAAGAAATTCTTTAGAGAACTAATACTCTAAGTTACTGTCAAGTTTTTGCTATATATTGCCATAATTAATCAATCAAAATTCTCTATCATCTCCTTGCAGGGCTGGGTATTGGTACCTTTAACTTCATGACCAAATGACCTAGTACGAAGTCTAGTTAAACAATATCAACATTCAATTCTTTCTTATCTTCAGTTCTCGGAAAAAAAAAAAAAAAAAAAAAAAGACTCTTTGTATTTTTTGCTCTCAGCCAATCGCGGCAAGTATTCATTAATTTAAGATGTGATGTGCAATTGGCCCACTACCGCAGCAGCTATACCTCATACAATTTGTGTTCTGTGGTGAAGTTGAGCATGGTGTATTTGATTGAGTTGGCAGTTCACCTGTTGAGTTTGGATGCCACCAAAATGTTCGAAAGTATTGCTTTACTATACACACTGTAGCATCTCACTGCAGTTTACACAACTGAATGCATCCATTCACAATAACGTATTAAGTACAAAAAAAGTAAAAAAAAAAAAAAAAGATATCAAATAAATAAAGTACTCTATTGCTATCAGTATCACTTTAAGGGTGCTGATAATGGTTCTGGTATCTTCTTTTGTTTTTTAAACAATACCACGCCCTACTTCCCTGTGGAGGTTTATGGTGCCCTTAGATCCCAGGAAGCACTGCTTTCCAATAGACACTGAATGGGGCTCACTGTGCTTGGAGCAAACATACATAAAGCTGTTATATGCTCAGCAAACAGACATCCTGCTGCCAACAACCAAGATGCAAGTCCAGTTTTCTATCAGGGTATTATGAAACATATAAAACATACTCTGTATGACACTTTAAGATCATCAGTTTCTTAAACCTTGTAACCTTTCTATATTGTTTTAGTTAGCTACATAGCTACACTACATCCTGCCTTATTCATACATCATGGGAATTGTAACCACTGTTGGGTTTTTAGTTTGTTTGTTTTCTTTTGTTTTATTATCCGGATTGAATCTTAATGGAATTGTTTTTCCTTTCCAGACATTTAATGTTTCCCCATTCTGCTCATTTCTGGTCATTTTTACCATACAGTCTGTATTTTTAGCAAACAAACAAATGTGACCTTTAAACTAACACTGATTTAGCATAGCAGGTGAGCGATAGAAATTCTAATGTGTTTTTTATACTTTATTTAAAGGTCACTCTATTTCCAGGAGTATTGCTGTTTCAAGCACAAAATGTTCAGGCAGTTGGCATATGCTGGGAAAGGAAGAAATAACAATATCAGGAAACCAATTATCAGGCTAATGCAGACTTTAATTAATTTGAGCTCATTTATACTATATAAACGTAGAAACGTCTGCTACAGTGCCGTTGCCGTCATTCCCCCTGCAATGATGGTGCAAATATGCCAAGATTGCAGATGTGGAACACCCAGAAATGCTGCCGAATTAAAGCAGACTTGGCTTTTTTTGGAGGGGGGCTTAAAGGGACAGATACTCAAACAGACTGTTTTGGGCGGAGGGTGAATATTGGTATATTTAGACAGACAGTACAAGAAAAATGTGTTTTTGAAAACGAAAGCATGTAAGCATGTCCCTGCAGAAGCCCCAAATACAAGTATGAACCTTAAAATTAGCATGATGTGGGACCTTAAAAGTGAAACAGTTGTTCCTTTTTATGGGCTCAAAAGGTCGATGGTAAAATCTCAAACTCAGTATTTTAATTTACTCTTGTATATAGTTTTGTATAGTTGATGATTTACTACATATGCTGAAGCATGGTATTCTTAAATTAAAACACTAACACACAACAGCAGCTGAATTGAAATGTATTCTTTAATTTCTTTGCCATGGTTGTGACAGAGGATAATGTTGAAAAAAAAAACCCTACTTCGACAGTGTTGTGTCAGACTAAGATACTAAGACTGGAAGATAATGAAATCAATGACAGGAATATGGGAGGAAATTTAAGACAATAGAAATGACAAAACAAAAATAAGAGTGATGACCAGCGTCAAAGAGCAGACAATATGCGTGGGAGGAAGGGGAAAATCATCTTCTTCAGATATTCTTTCCAGAATTATGCAAACAGTTCACACAGAACACCCCATTGTCTTGCTTTTTGCTGTCAATGGCTTTATATTTTTAGATTTTAGTTAAGCCAATGATCAAGCCTGATATAGGAGTAGATATAGATAGTATATACGATGCATTTTAATGTTCGATGTGGGAAGTTTTGATTAACAATATGGAGGAATTATGAACAAAACACTTTAAATGGGACTGAATAGAAATAAAGGGTGTGATGCCTTTTAATTCCACCTGCTAATGAAGATATTGTATTATCTATTTTCTTTTACTGGTAAGCAGTGACTGACATATTAGGTAGGCAATCCTAACCTTTTGCACAGTCTGTCTGTGTCAGCTTGAAAAGGCATTGTTGGGAGGAGACAGATTGCTGCTCAATCGGCAGTCAAGATGCCATGCCGGGCTTGATGTGACTTTGCCAAGGAACGAAATGCCCACTAGTAAACACAGACTCCGCCAAATCCTGGCTGCTCTGTTTCGTTATCCGTATTTTATTTGTCGTCCGTGACAGTCATGTTGTTTTCTATCAGTTTGTTGACTCTACTCAGGGTCAAGTCTGTATATGTGATTCCGAGGACTACAGGGGATGGATTTGTTATAATTATGGTGAAAATACAGTATGTGTGTACAGTATTTGGAGTCAAGTGACATTTATGTTTAAGATATGTATCAAAGAAAAAAATCATCATGAAAAAATACATTCTCCAAATCCAGGTTATTAATGGTTACATATTTGATTTTATATATTTTCTATGTCTGAATAGTTTCAAAAATGGACCCTTTTATAGGAAGAGAAACATTATCCCATCCATATCTCTGAAAATTGGACCATACAGTTGAACATTTTGCCCTCAATGGACATTCCAGATGGCTACAGCCTGCACATACATTATAAAACTCATTTTAGGTAAATACTTATTTGATAAGCAACAAAAATAGTATTGCTATTTGACAAAAAAATAAACACTCCTAAAACTATCATACTTGGCACTTTCCCCTAGAAACCCCCTTACATGAGCCAAAGGTAACCTCCTGTGCAATTTTGGCAGTTCTGGGTCTAAACAGAGGAGTGCAAATACAGTGGAGAAGAAACAGGTGACAAACATGTCGTTTTTATGCTATACAACACTTAAAACAATAAATAGATTAAAAAATGTTGAGTACAAATAGTATCCCCAATTTTTTATTAATTGATATAATAATTAGTCTCTGTATATTAATTAAAGATACATTTTATATGCTTTGTTACACAATGACCCACAATTGGAATATTTAAACACTTTGTTGACAGGCTTCCCAACATTCACAGTAAGGACTAACAATGACAGTGTAAAGCATGCTACACTAACACTACAGCATAGCCACCTCCAAGCCAGCTTGCTTTAATTATGAACAGAAGTGACTATGCAGTGTGTGCATGTTAGTGTGCATTTTACACATAAGGCACAGGCTACCCTTGTGATAGGCTCGTTTTTGTTTCAGAGGAATATTGGATCCGTTAGTGGGCTGTTGGTACTTATTATGGAATGACATTTGCCCAAAGCAACTGGGAATATCAAATGAAAGGCAGGCTAAGGTTCTTAGTAGATTTAGGTTGAAATGTCCCCACAGGGCTTATAATCAAAATTTTTCATATCACCAGCCAAAATTGCTTCCAGATATTAATGAATAATGATAAAACATTTCACTAGTATCCACAAACCACATTACAAGTAGCATTAATCAAAACTATTGCTCATTATATTCGTTTTTTAATTTTAAAAAATTGATAACTTGTTTAGTTGTTCAGACAGGTGAGAATCAGACAACTAGCCAACAATTTGATTATAAAAATACCATTTCCAGTACATAAACAGTTTCATTCAGTTTCAAACTTAGTAGCTTTTATGAGAACTTTCAGCCATATCCTACAGCCTTCTTTGTGATTGAACGTGATCAGGGTTCATTATGTGACCTGAGTACAGAACTAATACGAAGTAGTTCTGTAAGGTTTCTGAGTTCTGTACTTAGGCCACTTCATGATGTCAGTTACTACTTGTTGGAGAAGGCCACAGGATACAGTTAAAGGCACTAGGCAAAGCAATGAAAGCAATGAAAAACCATGCATGCTGGACTGTATGTTTCATCCTAGTTATCCTGACATTTTGGCCTGTGCTCTGCATAACTTTAAAAGCGGTGTAACAATGAATTGGTGTATCAAACAAAATCTCATATCTGTCTGTCTGGAAATAGGCCTTGTTTGTGTTTTACAAACAAAGTGCGAGTTGGTGATAAACTATTAAAACATTAAATGTCAGGGAGAAAGAGCACAATAATGACCATATTGACTTCTTTTGGAATTCTAGGGCTGGTACCCACTTTGCTGTTGTACAGCCAAAAACAGATGACTCTTCTCTTCAGTGTTTTGTCAAAAGCTGCAGGTGGGACGAAATTTGAACGAGGTGGTCGCCTCTTAATTCTCTATGCAGGAAAAACCCAGGATAAGTTCTATTTATTCAAACTAATTTTAGAAAACCTGTCAATACTAGCAGTCAGTCCTTTATGACCAGTAACCAAAGATAGATTACCACACAAAAGGATTTAGCAGTCGGGGTTTTAAACACAACACAAAATGAATCATTGCAAAAAATCTTTACATGTGAACTATTAATTAAAAATCTATACAGTGTTATTGAGAATTGATACAGTATCACAAAACATAATATCCTATGTGTCAATATTTTCTGTATCTTTAATGGCAATATTGAATTATTATATGATTTTTTCATCAGTGTGTTGAAGTACCTTAGATTGTCAGTTATTTAATTTGCTAAATTAGACATTTATCCCTTAACAGCTTCTAAGGATTTCAAGCAAATTACCTATGTCGTGATATGTCTCAGTATTAGGATTCGAAATTTACATTTACTGTGAAAGAGGATTTCATCTATATTGCCAACTCCTCATGTGTAATATGTGTGTCTCTTTCTTTGTGTGCTTACTTTATATTTGTGCCTTTTGTGTGTGTCAGACGGAGAGAGTGCATGCATGCATTTTCCTCTTCTCTGTGTCTCTGGCAATACGCCAGTGTCAGTTCAACCCTTTGTGTCGGGACAGGCTCTGGCTTACATGCTCCTTTTTAGATAAGAGCATCGAGGTTGGGTGACAGAATGCTCCAAGGCTTACGTGTCAGAGGGTAACTACCGAACAGCAGCTATGAAAACCTCTCCAGCTTTCAATGTAGCATTTGCCAAGGTGAGGCTGATGGATTTGTAGCGTCACAACTTAATGTTTAATCAGATGGCAAATTGGCCAATATGTGTTTTTTTACTACACTATCTGACTTTTTTGGCCTTCCTGAAGAGTAACCTCTGGTTGGACAACGTGTATATACACTGAAAAATATTGGCACCCTTACGTGATGATAAACACTGTTTCTTCTAGACAATTGTGACTTTAAACATATTTAGATAGTATATGTATTTCTTTGGGAGAGGAACAAATCAAAAAAAGCTGGAGGAAAGCTTAGTACACACAGAAATGGTTGTGAAATTATTGTTGGGACCTTTTTCAAAATTGCAAGAAATAATTGGGTTAGCAGCAGTTGATTCACCTTGAACTCACCTCTGGTGAGCCACAGGTGCCCAATCTAATAATCACTCATTCAACCAGCTAAATGGAGCAAGTACTCATTCTGTTGTTTTGTGTCCCTGTGTGAACCACACTGAGCATGAAGAAAAGTAAAAAAGCAGAGAATAGTCTGAGGAGGCCAGACAGAAGGTTGTAGCCGAGCATGGATAATCTCAAGCTTAAAAGTCCATTTCCCGAGATCTTGATGTTCTGGTGTCCACTGTATGCAATCAAGAACTGGCCCACTGTACTGTAGCCAACCTTTCTAGAAGAGAATGCAAGGGAAAGTTGACAAAAGATTGCAGCAAAGAATTGTGCATATGGTGAAGAAAGGAGAGCTGAGAAACCTGAGATAACTGCAAAACAGATTCAAGCTGTGCCTTGAATTTGTGTGTGGCATCATGAAATCGGGAGATTGCCGGGGTATTTTGCAGTGCTATGTTCCACCCAGTGTCACAAAGCTGTGTCTGTGTCAAAGTTCCTGCCCAATGCCCCATGCCAATGACCCAAAACATGTTAAAAAGCACCTAGGATTGGTTCTAAAGAAAGCGGTGGACTGTTCTAAAGTGGTCAGCAGTGAGTCTAAATCTAAATTTCATTGAACATTTGTGGAGAAATCTTAAAGCAGCAGCTGGAAAAAGGCACCCTTCAAATCGAAGAGAACTCTAGCAGTCTGTAAAAGAAGAGTGGGCCAGAAGAGAGGTGCAACAATCTTACTGAAGTCTATAGGAAGTGCTTGGTAGCAGTAGTTTGCTCCAAATGCTGTGCTACCTAATATTAAATCTAAATAAAATATTAAAGCATTCAGGCCTGTCTGTTCCCTTTGTGTACGCCACAAATGCATTCGCCCACTAGTTGAACATGGTAAAGGCTAACTGATCGGACCATATTACTTTTTTCCCCACATCTCTTTAGACCAGTTCTCATGAGTTTTGCACCACTGAACTCTTAAATGTGCATTCATCTTCGTATTGAGGGGTTTGAGGGGGTCTGATCACCTTCTGAATCGACATTCTCAGTCACCTGAGGAAGAGTTGCTCTTTTGTTTTTCCTAACTGTACATATCTTACTAATGCATGAGCGTCACAGTTATCAAATGTGCACTGTCAACCACTATTGTCAAGCCTAAGTACTGCAGTCTCCCCTGTAGATCTAAATGCAGATGTCTGTCTTTGTGACAGAATTTTCTGTAATCCGTGCCCCAACAATGAACTGTCTTTCAAATTCACTTTCTTTTCCTCTTGCCATCTTGATACGAAATCAGAATCAACTGGGCCTGCTCTGCAGTTTCGCACATGCCACAGAGAATAATTGGATCCTGATTGCTTGATTATACCATGCAGTGCACCTGTGTAGAAGCCTCTGCATTTGTTATGTTTCTCCACTCATTTATTCAGGTTTTCATTTGTCACCCATCTGTATGATGTAAAAATACATCTAAAGATTGACTTACAGTAGCAGTCCAAATTGGATCCCTCTTCCCCTGATCTCCCACGTTTTGAGGTGTTGGTGGGAAAAACATATCTAAATGATTTAATCTTTAAAATGTCAAAAATAATAATAATAAAAAAAAAAGGGTTAGGGTGCTGCCGAAGTGCTTTTTTTTATCAACGACCTCAGACCCAGAGGTTAATCCTTACGTTTGAGTTGCAGACATGTTATTTTGACTGCACTCCAATTATGAATGCATTTTCATTAGTTGCTTACAGAGATGGGGATGTTAAGGTCACTGGTTCAGATACTTTAATCTGCTGGGAAAAAAATTGGTGAAGAAGGTTAAATTCTGGACTATCTAACAGCTGCAATTTTTAAGCAGCACTAACATCTTGATGGTGGGAACAAAAAGACCATTTGATTTTTGTCTCAATGCTTCTAGTTCTACTACAAACTGTTGTCGATGTGCACCTGGGCTGCATATAACCCATAACTGTTTCAGTAATGATTTCCTGCCTAAAATTTTACTGTATTAGACTGTATTTGTACCAGGCAGATTCAGATTATCTTTAACCATGCCACTGGCAACAAAAATGTTGTCTTTGTTGGCTTACTCAGCTAAAAAAGGATAACAGCTGAATAAACCCCTTGTGGACATAAAATAGTACGTTGTTGCTCAAGTGCACCTTGAAGGCTCTTTAAAGGAACACTTTTTGACATTTTGGGGAAAAATGCTTATTTGCTCTTTTGCCGAGAGTTAGATGAGAAAATCCACAACATGCCTGTACAGTAAATGTGCAGCTAGTGCCAGCAGCCAGTGTCTCCACTGGTTGCTTGGCAACCTCACGGTGACGACAGGACACCAGGAGGTGACTGTGCCTGGCCAAGAAACACACACAGCTCTGTAAAACCGCAACATATTGTTTGTTAGACTTTGGGTATTGAGTGGATGAGACTGTTTCCCCCTTGTTCCAGTCCTCATGCTGAGCTCAGCTAACTGGCTGCTGGCTACACATTTATTATATAGACGTGTGAGTGTTGTCAATATTCTGATCTGAAAATAAAGTTAATAAGCGTATTTCCCAAAATGTCAAAGTATTCCCTCGGAAGCTCACTCGTGCATGCGCACAGACACATTCACTGACACACATAATCACATGCATGAATTTGTGGTCTGTTGGATTTTAATTTTAATTTCATTTAATTTAGATATTTCACACTCAGCAATATGTAGGAAAAAAACAAAACACCAGTCTATTCAGAGGAGATTTGTAAATGTCAGCCATTAAATGTCCACACTCTTGCTCATTGCTCTAGTGTGCATACAAACTGCCCAGGGGGTATTAAGTGAAAGGGAACCATGCTGACATCTCCAGTTTGTCAAGTCCATTAAACTTTACACTGCTGGCTCATTGGAGTCTTAATGAACCAGCTCATTTATTGAAGAGGTGAAAGCTCTCTGTTAGGTCCAGATTTATGCACATGTACTATTTAAAAATGTTTAATTCCACTTTTTCTCGCATGGAGAGTGTACAACAGTGATGTATTGTTATATTATTGTATTGGTAATTTCTTTAAACTTTATTCTTCTCTGTTACTTAAAGGTGGGAAGACTGATCTGGCTACTTGATGTAAAATTCTAACTAATCTTTTAGTATTGCTACACAGCTCTGCTTTACAGCCGTTGAATTCGCCTAAAGGATAAAATATGTATTATGTAAAAAACATCTCTTATTTTCAAGTGGTTAGCGGTTTTCAATGAAGGTATGAGTAGGACTTCAGGATACTCCATGTTTTATCTAAACTGAAGTTAAACTCAGTGCCGTGATCAGCGTGTTATTAAATCACAGCCTCCCCTCTCAGAGCCAAAAAAACCTTCAGTTGCATTCTTTATTAATTGTTGAGTGTTAAATCATCAATAATTCATCACAGCACTAACACTCTATTTGAGCTATCACTGATAGATTTCACACAGACTCTTAGCAGTTGCAGCTGTTGCATATTATAAGTATTACCTTTTTTAGGGGAAGTAGGACTTCATATGAATCCAAATGAAAAGTTTCACCTTTGCTGACTTGACTTTCTCATTTCTCCTCTTTTCATTTGAAAATCGAGCTTGGAGCAATGAGAGACCATCTGTTTTCATGCATATGTCACCCAGAGTTTAGACTTCCAAGTATATCCTCTCTCCTGAGGATTGTGATGGGAAGAGTCACAGTCAACTGTACATAATGTCATTTCTGTAGAAGGGATCATAAACAGAGAAACCCCCCCCCCAAAAAAAACACTCATCCGGTATCAGACTTTGCTGAGTTGCTGGAGCTATAAATCTATTGAGATGAATAAAAAAAACGCATCCGCACACTCAAATCTGTGCGAAAATCTTCATAATGATCTAGCTCCAGAGGTCAGAGACTCTCAGGGCATAAAAAGGTAGCAACTGAGACAGGTCATTAAAACAAGACTCACCTTCATGCTGATCTTAGAAAGTTGACGTGTACACATGGTAGTATAATAACAGCCAATAGCCCATATCGGACTCAGCTCTCTGATTTATTCAATCCCAGAATTCACTAGTCGACTCAAAGTCCTTTAGAGGCCATCCTCACCTAACCCAGCTGTTATCTGTAATTGGGTACCAGTGAGGTACGGATGATTCACACAGCTGACCTTTGAGATGGCCTGGATCGCTGTCAGTGTCTTGTCTAACGTATGTCAGATCATAGAGAAGCACCCAGGACTAACTGATTGTAATCAGTTGAACAGTTAAAAAAAAGACCTCATACATAAAAGGCAACGGTTCACAAGTTTGTGATTTGCTGGATGACAGGTT
The DNA here is from genome assembly GCF_006386435.1 of Epinephelus moara. Lineage (NCBI taxonomy): Eukaryota > Metazoa > Chordata > Actinopteri > Perciformes > Serranidae > Epinephelus > Epinephelus moara. The sequence goes on along the minus strand of NC_065511.1, from coordinate 17,321,977 downwards.
TGTCAAACATATTAAATAACTGTTATATTTATGATTTTTGCAGCATATCAAAAACATCAGACTCTGTTTTTTTTTTCTCCTTAAAAAAGATAAACTCCAGTAAGGAACCCCCGTATTTGTTTTGGCATTCTGGTGTCAAGTAAGGCCACTTAAGGGAAATCTTCTGAATCCAAAGGAAGCAGCAATTCAAACTTTAGTAAGAAATGGCTTCTTTAAAGCAGCGAGTAGGTTGTCAGCCTAGAGCTAGACTGCTTTTCACCACCTCTGCCAGCCACAAATAAGAAGTAAATTACATCTAACATCACATAGAAGTTTTGAGGACTACAAAATTGCAAACAGTTCTATCTGATGTATTGGGCTTTCTAGTGCAGCTCATTTGTGATTGACATACTCACAAAGAAGGAATGAATGGGTAACTGAATGGATTTTTAGTTAAAGCAGCTGTGCGGAACGTTTCGTTTTCGTTGATTATAGCGCCCCTTTGGTCGAAGCGGTATGACACCCACAGCCTGGTGTCATAAAATTCCGACTGCAGCCGGCAATTACAGCATGCATTTGTTTTGGAGAGCGAGAGGATTAAAGCAACCCTTACCATTCTTGCATTTCACACAGCACTTAGAAAAAATTTGAACATCCACAACTCCCGCCTCCCTCCAAAGTCCCATCCTCCTCCTCCTGCAACTCCACCTCCCTCCAACGGCCTACTCCCCCCTCCTCCATTACGTCCTCATTACATCTATGATAGACGTAGGC
>NC_065511.1:17221709-17320570 GCF_006386435.1 Epinephelus moara | reverse complement strand
CTGTAAACACGGCTCCTTCTTCTTCTGTGGTTTAATGACTGCGGGCCGCTGCGGGCGAGCAGAATCACTTCCGCCTCGGGTGCCGTATTCTGGTTTGCTGACTTCCGCTGTGTGTCCGACCCGAGCGAGGCTACGCTAAATAGCCATATAGAGAAAGGCTTTTTTGTCGCTGTTGGGTTCAAATAAATATGCAGATCTTCAAGGGGGGGTGATGCGAACTAGGGGCAGTTTTATTAATGGTAAAAAGTTCCGCACAGCTGCTTTAAATATAAAGATGCTTTAAGGTTATATAAAGTGAGATTATAAAAATATTGCATCCAATATATGGGCTGCAGAAAAACCTTTTTATAAAGCAGCTCACAAAGGCCCCAGCCCATCCTCTTGTGCCTGCTTTCAGTCATTCAGTGTACTTGTCTGAAGCCTATGCCCTGAACACTATTTTGTAGCACGTTCAGACTGTTTTGTTAGACTTTCTATGGAAAATAAGCAGCCATGAACTAAGCCAGGCTTGTAAATGTAATGCCTTTAATTTTGACAAAATAACTTTCAGTGTTTGGAAATCTGCAGAGGTGATGATAAATTCAGTGGACAGCAAGAGAGACGCCTGTCCCAAATACAGTGAATAGATGTGAGCATAAACTCAGCCAACAGACCTCACAAGCACATGGCCCCTGCCCCTGATGTTTGCTTTTGTCAAATATAAAGCAGAGACAGGTACTTTCACAGTGTTTACATTCATCTGATATTTATTTAGAACAGCATGTGTATCTGAGCATAAAAAGCAGATCCTGTTTTCTTAGTCAATATTGTATACATATGTACTCAAGCGTTATTGGTTATTTTAATTGGTATTTCTGTTGTATATTGTTTTATAAATGTTATAAAACAGTCATTAAACTGTGGTGAAGAGTAATCATTATCTTGTTATTCAAGACAGAACAGGAGGAGGTGTCTTGAGTTAACTGGTGGCAAAAGGTTAATGTTTTAGCACTTTAGCATTTGGTGGACAAAGTTTGCAACCGTATATGAAAATCATCTATATGATCTGTGGGAGGTATTTATAAGTATAGCTTGACAACAGCCTGTGTGGTGTGTGTTTGTTTGCGTTGCACTTGCCTTTGCCTGGCTTGCAGCTCTAGAAAATGTAGACTAATAAATATTTTGTGTAAAAAGAAATATTCACTGATGGAAGTTTCCTGTTTTTAAAAGTTTGATATAAATCTTTTATACAATTACTGCTACCCTGGTTGTCTACTGGCAGTTCACTGTTGGGATTACATAAACCAAACAGTTTCCATTAACTATTGTGAGCTAAAAAATACATGACATGGGCAGTTTTATACTTTTGTCTTTTGCTCTGAGTGTTTTTTACTGATATAAACTGTTTTGTCTCGAGCAAAAGGTCACAGGCTTAATGTCCTGTAATGTAAATCTGTTGGTCACAATTACGTCAGAAAAAAGAGAGAAAGCAAATTGCCAGTGGTCAGTGTGACAAGAAGGTCACCATTATGTTGGAAAGAAAGACAAAGACTGCAAGTCAAAGGAAAACAGGTGGATGAGACAAGGCAGGGAAATGAGAGAGAATGGGACAGAGAATGACAGAAAATATTCTTTGCAAAGATGCAGTGGGAGATAACCATTAAATTGTCCATTTGCTTTAAATTGCAAAATATTGAGCTCAAGGTTATGAGGACTCCTGGGTGTTTATACATTCACCTGTCATCACTGGGCCATGTCCTATCATATTAACTCCTCTAATTGAACTTATTGTGTAGTACCGCCAAGAGGGATGCATGGAATGTGAATGACAGTAAAGCACAGTTTTAAAATGAAAGTAAAAAGAATAGACTGCACTTTTTACAGGTCACATTTTGCATACTGCGGATATAGTCAAGAGCTTTCATTGCAGTTAGCATTTATTTTTTTGTGACATATTTATCACATTGTATTCTCTGCTGTTATGGAGTGATATTGACGAAAAAAGGGGGGCAGTGTATGTAATGAGTTCCACACAATGAGGGGTAATACAATTGCTGTCATCTTTATGACCGTCCTTGGACATCAGCTCTTTCTATTTATCCATTTCTTATGGTAAACCACTAAATGCAGTTCAGCATGACTTTTTTATAATGATCTTGTACAGTATGTGCCCTGAATGCATCATTGATCTTCTTTGTACCTGTTGGACAAAGAGTCGGGCCTGACAATGTGAAAACAGGAGTATACAGCAGTGCTTTTGGCCCTGGGAGGCTGTAATGCTATGCACATAGTGGAAAACAACATTATTGAATGGATGAAAAATGGAGACATCCTTGCTAATATTCTAGATCCTGAAAACTAGTGGGGCAGAGGATGCTGAGTTTGGCCTGAGGGTGATGTTAAGTCGGCAAAATAAAAATGACTGATCTCTCTCTGAAGTTTTGATCTTATTGGGCTGAGCTTCACTTTGTCAGACTTTGCTTTCATCTGTCTGATACAGGGTGCACAAATGGGCAAGTAAGCAGGAGAAAGTATGTACAACACAGCCTTTTTTGTAATGTATTATGTGTAAAAATGCTAACATTGACAGGTTAGCTTGTTATTGACTGAGGAAGTACCAGATGTGGACATATTGTTGTCTTGTGATGGACAAGATTTATGGCTACCAGCAATTAGAAAACTACAAATGTACTATTGTTTCAACTTTGATATAAAGTTAAAAGACCACAGAGTTCACAGGGCTATTCAGTGGCCATCTTATTAATTAGTGTCAGACTTCAAACATTAGATCCAGATATTATTTACTAAACTGAGTGTAGATGTGTTAACAAAGGTGTAGAACACTGGCTTAAGATGGGGCCATTTGTATTTTCGTGTCGACTGCTGTAGTTTTCCTGCATGCTTGGCGGACAAAAGTTCCTGTTGGTTGTGAATCTGCAACCTTCCTGCTAGAGGCCTTTTAAATCCTACACACTAGACCTTTAATAAAATGATTTATTATAATAAATACATGTAAAGCATGACTAACAGAACCTTTGTCACTTCAGCCATGCTATGGTCCAATAGAGCCTGTAGCAGGCTGTGTTTTTTGTTGAAATTACACTAATTAGGAAACAGACAGGCCTCCTGTACGATGAACTTGAACTCAAGGGAAAGTCTATTTATATAGAGAAGAGGTGCGGACACATCATAATCTACTGAGTTTATTTTTGGTCCAGTTTTCATCCAATTTTTTCAGCAGGGTAGGGGGAAGGTTGATCAAGCCACACTAAAGCCAAGGCAGAGAACACACACTATTTTTGACACTGTTTTTAGGCAATAAATAAGAGAGTAGGGGTAGTACAGTCACACATCCAATTTCTTTTTCTTACCATTGTACTGTATTTCTATCTCTGAGGGGCTGTGGAAACTGTAGCCTTAAAATAACTGATTCACAGGAAAATGACTAAAGCTGTGTTGTTTATGAATGCCACATTGCCCTTAAATACATTGTGCGGTGCTGGATGTCGACATCACTGCAGGTTCTCAGTTGCCAGGGCCAAGTACCCTTGAGGAAAAGCTTCTGTCCTATTTCTGACTGAGAGGTTTTTCTTAAACCTTAGTTCCATGTCATAAAAACTCATTGCCTCCTCAGGATACAGCTGTTTCATGACCTGATTCTTGTCTTTAATCTCTGATCAGTGGAGATAAAATGGCTTTTGTGATTGTGCCTGTTCCATTTATGTAAAATAAAACATTAAGAGATAGTTATGTTGAATGTATCCCACACAGTTCTGTAACTGCTCCTTCAAATAAGTGCCACATCACTCGTCACTCATTAATGTTTCTCCTGTAGATTATTTTTTGTCTGATATTTACCTAATACCAGCTTTGTCTGTCCTCTGTTCCTGTACAGATTTTGGCCAATATTATCATTTTCATGTGTGGCAACATGGCGGGGGCGTACCACAAGCATCTGATGGAGTTGGCACTTAAACAGACTTATCAGGACACCTGCAACTGCATCAAGTCCCCAATTAAACTGGAGTTTGAGAAGAGACAACAGGTAAAGTTGTCAGAGTCTTAATGACTAGTGAGCCAGTGAAAGTCAGGCAGGCAGTGACTGAATACATGTTCTGCAGTAGTTTTGCTGCTGCTGCTGCTGCTGATGATGATGATGATGATGATGATGATGATGATGATGATGATGGTGATGGTGGTGGTGGTGGTGGTGATGGTGATGGTGGTGGTGGTGATTACAATAATGATGAAAATGATGGGGAAATGAAAATATTTACGAATGAGGGATAGATTATGTAAGATGAATGGGGAGAGTGTGGTAGTTATGGTAATGATGATTATGATTATAATGACGACGGCAGTGTCTGTGTAAGGCAACAAATGAGAGAGTAGATAAATTAAAACATTATGACTCACTCAGGACTTAGAGACCGATGTTTAATCCAGAGCAACGTGGCTGATGTTGATTCAAAAGGGGTTTTTGAGTTATTGTATTTTTTCCCATCCCATCAACAAGCATTTAGTATTTATCTTCTTGCTGTGTTGCAGAATTGTACTTAAAATTTGTGAGTCATATGATTCAGCTCTAAACATAGCTGTCAGTGCTTGACTCCTGTGGTTTAGGAAGGGAAGGAATCCACAGAGGTTTCGTGTCAGGAGTTGTGTTTTACAGAATGTGGTAACTGTTAATGACCTCAGTTAATGTGATGATTATGTTGAGTCCCAAGAGTCTACTGCATGTGCTACATCCTCTGTACTAAAAGCTCCTTGGCAGCCTATGGCTGCTGGCTGAAATCTTTGCAGCTGATTAACAAGATGTAAGAACATCTGCAGCAAATGAATCCCTTTACAATGAGACCATGGACATCCATCCATTTTTTTTAAAGATTTTTTTTGGGCCATTTTGCCTTTAATCGATAGGACAGTTAAGCTTAAAAGGGGGGGAGAGAGAGGGAGTGACATGCAGCAAAGGGCCACAGGCTGGAGTCGAACTCGGGCCGCTGCGGCAACAGCCTTGTATATGGGGCGCCTGCTCTACCACTAAGCCACCGACGCCCCGACATCCATCCATTGGTTGTTTTTTGTGTTTGTGCTTGTACTGTGCAACATTTTGGATGACGGTGACTGGGTAGTGATACAGCCTCAGGCAATCATATGTGATTAATCACATAATATACATACAACATTTTTAGATGACACTGTCTGACAATACGGGGGGGGTTCAACATTTGTTTAATGTGCTGTTGGTCACATACAATATCTTGAATACTGGTGATAAGATTTTCACAAAACCCCTTATAATGAGTGACCTCGCTGTTACATGACTATTTGCTTTTTTCTACTGAACACAATTGAGAAACACAAAGTTTTATTCCACTGAATCTGTCTTTCCAGATGATTGCTTTTATTCCTTCTTAAAATACATTTATTTGTGTATACTTTTGTCTTTTTTAAACCCCCTTGAAATTCTAAGAAATGTGTTTGAAATCTGTTTGTGTGCAGATGCTAGTGTCAATAATACTTTCTTCTCCCTGTGATAGCCAACCAGTAATATTGTATGTACGTCTGTGCCTTTCTCCACATGCTGTGTGTAAAGTTGGAACAGATTAGTATGGTGATTACAGGTGAATGCAGGCGGTGCTGCTGCCTGCCAGCAGCATGACTTCCTGTGAGAAACTAGCAAGGTGTTGATTAAAGTTTACTGCTGTGTGAGCCGGGGATGTAGGCACCTGTTCACTGCAGCTGCTGCAGTTGTAGCTTTTGGGTTCAAGCAGATGAAGGTGAATCCAGCTGCTGGTGTGAAAGTCCAGGCTTGGGTGGAGCTGGTTGTCCCTATGGTGAATCCAGCTTGTGTTGTCACAACTTCCAAGAATGAAGCTGAAAATGCCTTGGGTGGAGCGTTTGGCAGTAGCCCTGGAGTGCTACTGCTGCCTGCGACAGATGGTAGTAACTGTGCAGACGCGTTTCTCTGGGGTGCTCATAATATATGCTGTTTGCTGCATGCTTTTATCCAAAGTGGCCTGCAGTACAGTGAGTGCATACATTTTCGGTGTGAGTGGTCCAAGGGGGACTATGTGAATTCATCATAAACCTGAAGCCCTGGCAGCATTTGTTAGCAGCCACCATGGACCTCTCCTTTACATAGAACCGTCTGAGCCTCTGCGGGTTCAGATGCTGTGCAGGGAGATTATCAATGGTGCAGAAACTTAATCAGAATTGGAGGTGACATTGGCTTAAAGATCCAGTGTTTAGGATTTAGGGGCATTGGTATGTACTAGTGTTCATTACTTTGTTTTATTAGTTTATAATCAACTGGAAATAAGAATAGTTGTTTTCTTTACCTTAGAAAGAGCTGTTTACATCTACATATGGAGCAGGTCCTCTTCCACAGAGTAGGCCATGTTGTTCCACAGTAGCCCAGAATGGACAAATAATGGCTACAGATTTAAAAAATTCTAAACCATTTAATATTAAGAGGCGGACCAGACCAGTATACCGAATTTTGACACTTGACTCAGCAGATGCTCCTGAGTGGAACATATTGACATTGTGTCCCACCAATAAACGAGCATACAACTATTATAACACTGCATCACATAACATCAGAGCTCTCGCTCTACACTGACTCCATTAAATATGCACTTCAGTCACATCATGTAAACATTGATATCAGCTCTGCGCTCGAGATCAGACTGGAGACGTAATCACTAAAAAGCTGGTAGCCCACCTATTTGCTGTCCTTCTAAGTTTATAATTTTACTTTTTAAACAGAAAACTATCCTGTAATATTTCCTGGAGATGACATACAATATAGCCAACACATGCTGTTATTAGCATGTCCATTTACCTTACCAGAAACCTTAGACCCTTGGCAGTCTCACTCCAGCCAGCTGACAGTAGTGAAATAAGGAGGCATCATGTAGATAGTTCCCTAGTTCATCAATTCAAGTTATTAATCGACCATTCCTCGTTCATTGTGGTACTTTCGAAGCAAGTACCAAGTAGCATATGAACAGAAACAGGCAGTTCCTGCAGCCAGGACACCTCTTTCATTGGCTTCAAATCCAAAATGTTGTCAAATGGGTACAGTTAAAGTTTTCTTGAGAGACTCTGCCATGTCTCCTCTCTTCACCCCAAAGCACATGCACTTTCTAGTAAACAAACACTGCATGCACCACTCTGTCCCTCCCATGTCTTCTTCTGTCCTGCATCTCCTTCGCATTGCCGGAGACACCGTTGTCTCCGTTAGTACCTTTATAAACAAACATCATATTATGTTCATCACATTGAATGTTGCTGATTATTCATGCAACACAAGTTGGATTTAGCACCAAGATGCCCTCAGCACAGGTTGCTGATGTGGGCTACTTTTTAATTTGTCAGAATGTGTTATCAGTGTCACCAGATAAAGAGTTTCTAAAGTGTTTGGGGTCAAGAACAATAACTTAGGTTTTTCTGAATTTAACATTAGGAAATTGGAGCTCATCTAGGTTTTTATGTCTTTAAAGCATGTTTGAAGTTTAGTTAATTGATCCGTTTCTTCTGGCTTTATCGATAGTTATAATTGTGTGTCATCTGCATAATAATGGAAATTTACAGAGTGATTTCTAATGATGTTACCTAAGGGAAGCATATATAAAGTGAACAGAATTGGTCCGAGCAGAGAACCTCGTGGAACTCTAGAACAGACTTTAGTATGTAAAGATGATTCATCATGAACGTGAACGAACTGTAATCGATTGGATAAATAAGATTTAAACGAGCTTAGTGCAGAACCTTTAAGGCCAATTAAATGTTCCAGTCTCTGTAGCAGAATTTGATGGTCAATTGTGTCAAATGCGGCACTAAGATTTAATAAAACAAGTACAGAGACGAGTCCTTTGTCTGAGGCAATCAGAAGATCATTTGTAATTTTTACGAGGGCTGTCTCAGAGCTATGATGCACTTTAAATCCTGACTGAAATTCCTCAAATAAATTATTATCGCAGAGAAAGTCCCTGAGAAAGTAGTTGCAGACCAGCTGTGTGTCTGCAACTACTTTCTCAAGGATTTTTGAAAGGGATGACGCAGCAAAGGGCGGCAGCCTGGAATCAAACCTGGGCAGCTGCAAATGACTCAGCCTGCATTGGGTGCACATTCTACCTGTTGAGTTACACACTAGACCTTGCGAACTACAGTGACAGTTGGCTTTGAGAATACCTACAATAGTCTCAGAGAAAAGCAGAAAAAGATGTTTAAGGCACCACTAAATAAACATTGATCATCCTGGTCGCTGTCAGTAAAATGAGCACTCGCAAGTTCTGTTCTTTTTCATTCTTTTTTTTTTTTTAACATTGATCATTTAATTTGAGTTCCAAGTCAACCTGACACAACGAAGTGCCCAATTAACCTTCACTTAGCACCTGAAGCTTTTTTGGAGGCCTGTGACATAATGGTGACAGCTTTTTGTCTCCTCCTGACGTTGCTGCTTTAGAATTAAATTAGGACTGAATTCAATTGAATACCAATTTCCTGAAAATGTAAAGCCTTTTCAGTGGTAAGACAAGGTCCCTGGTGATCATACTTTGGTTGCATAAATAAATCCAAACTGTGGATGTGAAAGCTTATTTTGTTACTGAAGTCACAGCTTTGCTCTTCACATTTGCATTACTGCAAGTTACACTTAATTTTGGGTCATGCCACTGAGAAAACAGTGATTCTTTGGGGCGATGAAGCCGTAAATTCTTGTAAGGAAATACCCTGAAGGTAAAACTAATAAAAATGTTGGCATATTTTGCATGTGTCAGCATTATATTTTTACTACTCTGTTGTGTGATTATAAAACACAATACTTTATTACACAGAATTAAGTAGTTATTCATCAGAAATGACTTTTTTTCTATATGAAACATTATAATATGTTGCAGATGTTGTTTGTTTTCAAATTTAATAATATACACATTTTTCCTTGATTTTTCTGACGTTCCCAATACTGCCTTTTCTTCTCTCTTTGTGTTTCTGCCATTAGGAGCGTCTCCTGTTGTCTCTGCTGCCAGCTCACATTGCCCGTGTGATGAAAGCTGAGATCATCCAGAGACTGAAGGGCCCAAACTTTGGCCAAATTGAGAACACAAACAATTTTCACAACCTCTATGTCCAGAGGCACACTAATGTCAGGCATGTATTATTTATTTGGATTACCACTTATATGACCAAGCAGTGTTGTAGCCTACTGTTGCTGTAAGACACATATGTGACTCAGTGTGTGTTTATGTTCTAGAGCAGCCCGAATGTATATTCATGGTTTAAAAAAAATACAGGTTTCTCTGGAAAACCCCTAAAATAATTACATTATAGTGCATTGGTTAATATGTTTTGTTTTTTTTCCATCCCTAGTATACTGTATGCTGATATAGTGGGATTCACACGGCTGGCCAGTGACTGCTCACCTGGAGAGCTGGTGCACATGCTGAATGAGCTGTTTGGCAAATTCGATCAGATTGCCAAGGTAAACATTTCATTACTGGACTTTTAAATTAACACATTCTCACAAAGTGACCAAGTGATTTTCCCTCACAGGGTTATTATGTGATTGAATTAAAAAGCTGCCTGCACTCTCTGTCAATGAGACCTTTATTTGACCCTGTGTTCCACCTTTTTATATGCAGGAAAATGAATGTATGCGGATCAAAATCCTTGGAGACTGTTATTACTGTGTGTCCGGCCTGCCGGAGTCTCTGCCAAACCATGCTAAGAACTGTGTGAAAATGGGTCTGGACATGTGTGAGGCCATCAAGTAAGTTGTCAGTTACATAATGCTGCTGAAAATGACAGTCCAATTCATGAAATGCTTGCTTCCCTGTTACTGTTAACCATACAGACATCCCCCAGCTCTACTGTACTAATGTTGAGTACACCTTTTGCATCAGTGACGTTAAAATAAAAAATATCTGACCAGAAATTAAAAGGCTATTTATGATGAAGAAACATGCAGAGCAGTGGCTCATTCATCATAGTCCAACCATATGTGAACTAAATGCAGAGATTAAATGCCCCTTAGAGTAAAAAATAAATACCTCATGCTGATTCTAGTGTCTGTTAAAGGGAAATTTCGGTTTATTTCAACCTGTCTCCTATCGTCCTAAATTTGTTTCAAGTGACTAGTGACATAAAAATAATAGTTAGCATATTGCGAGAACAAGCAGCGATCTCATACCGTGCTTGAAATCTCGCGAGAACAAGCAGCAACAGCTGGAAGGCAGAACCGGATAGTAGCCTGAAAAGTTCATTCATTTTTTTTTTATGAAAGATTTATAGAATAATGGCTGACTTTTTGCCAGACTTCGACTTTGTGGAGGAGGAATTTGATTTTGCAGAGTTTGATGGCCGCCCTTATTTATTTGAGCCAGAATACACTGACGAAGAGCTTCGTGAAATTGAAGAACGGAGGAGGAGAGAGAGAGAGGCGCAACAGGTAGAGGACGAGAGAGGAGGAATGGCTGCTGCAAGGCTGCGTAGCTCTGGAGATTGGTGGTGTACCTGTGAATGCTGTGCCCCAGTGCCCACAGAAGAGGAATGCCTCTGTTGCAAGGAATGGGACCGGTTGCAGCCTTATTTTCAAGGTCTGGATGTGACCGAGGACGAGACACCTCCACCTGGAGTAGTATCCAGCTGGGCTTTATCTAGAGCTCGCGAGATATATTTCGGCCGCGCTTTGGAAAGCAGAGCTAAATGGTAAACAAACATGGCAGCACACCGGTAAGGTAAGACAACACGTTTACATGTCGTTTTCTATATGTTCTCTGACATTTATCCTAACGATATGAGGCGGTCTTTGTGGAAAAAAAGCTTGTTTAGTGGACTAACTTTACAGTTGAAGTGCGCCCTTTCACTTACGTTTTAACAGGTCTGACGTTACTATGCGCCCTGGCTGTATCTAGGCTAACGGCTAACATGCTAACTATTATTTTTATGTCACTAGTCACTTGAAACAAATTTAGGACGATAGGAGACAGGTTGAAATAAACCGTAATTTCCCTTTAACTTAGCTACACCCTGAAAACTCTCAAGTCTTAGTACACTTCTAGAACTTTTACTACTTTTGGCGACCAGCATTTCAAAGATTGTTAGGATTTATCTAATTTATCAGTGCTGGCCAAAGTTCTTGAAGCTCTTGTGAGTGAGTAACTTAAGGTGTTCTTACGTTCTAACACCATTTTATCGAAATATCAATCAGGCTTCAGGAAAAAGCATAGTACCATCACAGCTGCAATGAAGGTGGTAAATGACATTTTTGTTGCACTTGACAAAAAACAACATTGTGCATCTCTTTTTATTGATTGTCGAAAGCGTTTGACATGGTTGACCACGATATTTTAAAACTTAGACTCTTGCAATCAGGACTCTCGGAGCAAGCAGCTAATTGGTTCACCAACTATCTCAGTAATAGGACTCAGTGCATTAAATATGATGGTCTGTGTTCTGATATTGTTACTGTCCACAAGGGGGTGCCGCAGGGTTCTGTATTAGGTCCCCTCTTATTCATTATTTATATCAATGATTTGGGTATAAATGTGACAGATGCTCATTTGCATTTCTATGCTGATGACACAGTTATTTACTGCTGTGGATCAACTCTTGTTCAGGCCATTGAATCACTGCAGAAAGCCTTTGTTGCTGTTCAGCACTCATTACTTCAGCTGAAACTTGTTCTCAATGCAGACAAGACTAAGCTTATGCTGTTCTCTAATTCTAGGAAGAGGCCACAAATGATCCCCTCAGTGACCACTCTCGAGGGAAAGGAAATAGAGGTGGTTCACGAGTATAAATACCTGGGTGTCTTGATTGATGACTCCCTCACTTTCAAGCCGCATATAGAGAAACTTGTGAAGAAACTGAGGATAAAACTGGGTTTTTACTTTCGAAATAAGCTATGTTTTTCTTTAAATGCAAAAAAGCGACTTGTTGCTGCTACCTTTTTAGCAGTGTTGGATTATGGAGATCTTTTATATATGAATGCTTCTGCTAAATGTCTTCATATGGTTGACACTGTCTATCACTCTTCTCTGAGGTTCATCACTAATTATAAACCATTGACACACCACTGTGAGTTATACTCTCGGGTTGGATGGGCTGCTCTGGCCACCCGAAGGCTCAGTCATTGGTATACTTTTATATATAAGGCATTACTTGGTCTACTGCCTTCCTACATTTGTTCCTTGATTGCACAGAGAAGTGCTGGTCCTTACTCCTTTCGTTCTCAAGACTACTTGTGGCTTTCTGTTCCATATGCCCGTACTGAATTGGGTAAAAAGGCTTTTGTCTACTCTGCACCTTTAGCATGGAATATGTTGCAAAATGACTGGAAACTAACAGGGTTAATTTCTTTGAGCGCCTTTAAATCCAAACTGAGAATACTTGAGGCCGACTCCACTACATGTACTTGTTTTTCATAATCTGCTTGTAAATTCAATACTTTTTTCTTTTATTTGTTTGTGTTTTATCTGTGTAATTTGTAACTGTGTTTTGTACTTGCTGCTGCCTATCTTGGCCAGGTCTCCCTTGAAAAAGAGGTTGTTAATCTCAATGGGATCTTCCTGGTTAAATAAAGGTTAAATAAAAAAATAAAAAAATTGGATATGTATTTAAACACAGTACTTTTTGAACTACATGTAACAACCCATAATGATAATCAGTACTTGCTAACCATTAGCTCAGATGAAGAGACATTTTTTCTTGATTGCCAATTTAACTGCATCGAATGTGTAGTGGTAAGGGTGAGGTCCTATCTCAAATCAAGGCATCAGTCTGAGACAAAGGGGAGGGGGCTGCGACAGAATTAATGGAGAGATAAAGACCTCAAATAATGTTTAATCAAGAAGAGAGAAAAAAAAGAAATCAGCTTCATGGAGGTCACAGAGAGATGCATTTTCTCCCTTTTCCAACAAGGTATATGGTATGGGTGATGATTTTTTTTGTTACTTCACATTATTAAGACCAAGTTTTTGGTGCATTACAGGAAGGTGCGAGATGCTACAGGGGTTGACATCAACATGCGGGTTGGCGTGCATTCTGGGAATGTCCTGTGTGGTGTGATTGGACTTCAGAAATGGCAATATGATGTTTGGTCACATGATGTCACGCTGGCCAATCATATGGAAGCAGGAGGTGTGCCAGGGTGAGTTAACTTTAAAGTAAAACTAAAGCACGTGTTTTTTTGCAATTTACCACACTAAGGTCATATGGTCAAACTTGAATAATGTATTCAAAATGCAATAATGACAACGTATTTCACCAGTTATTTTGCAACAAAAAGAAGAGCCACTAGATGGTAGAAAGGTACTTTACGACAACAGCTTGAGTTTCCTCACCTACAAAAGCCATTCCTGCGTCATCTCACTTTACTAGCATAGCCTACAAAGTATGTTTTTTTTGTCAACGACACACTTGTTGTTTACATAGTTAATGACGTAGGCAAAGTGTTGCCACACCACTGACTTCATTGAAGCAGGAAGATTTTACAGTTGTGTTGTTTGTCTGTCATCTCTGATTCAGACAGTAGCCATGGTGTCTTGAAAAGTGCAGCTGCTGTCCGCTCTATGTTGTCTTTGAAGTGTTTCTTTTGTTCTTTAAATTTTAATGATCTAAAAATCAGAAGGTCATTTCAGTCGATTTTTGATTTAGAATAGATATCAGAACACCTCTAGTAACACTGCATAATATTGTGTCGCAGTATTCAGAAATCCTTATTGCTACATTTATGACACTTCATGTGCAGATGAATTAAGCAGAGGAATATTCAGATCCACTGTTAATATTCACTGAAAGCCATTCAATAATAGACCTGTTCATTGCCAGGCGAGTCCACATCACCTCAGTGACATTGGAGCATCTGAATGGTGCCTATAAGGTAGAAGATGGGGATGGGCAAGAAAGAGACCCCTACCTGAAGGAACATGGAGTTATCACTTTTCTGGTCATCAACCCAAAGGTACCGTAGCACATCCATCTCATTCAGTGAACTAATATTGGGCATTGATTAACATGCAGTAAAATGACACAATTTCCATGTTTGTTCAGGTGGAGCGTCGGAGCCCACAGCATCACTACCGTCCGAGACACACTCTAGATGGAGCAAAGATGAGAGCCTCCGTCAGGATGACCCGCTACCTGGAGTCTTGGGGAGCAGCCAAGCCCTTTGCTAACCTTCACCACAGAGACAGCATGACTAATGAGAATGGGAAGATCAACACTGCTGTGTGTAATTATTTGCTACGTGCATGTTGTGATCTAGGGGGTGGGGAAGGTAAGCTGTAGCTTGTAACCCATCTCCCTCCTCTTTCTGTGCTTAGGATGTTCCGATGGGCCAGTATCACTTCCAGAGGAGATCAGAAAGGCAAGCTGCTCATTTTATTCTGGCACAATTTTCTTTGGCAGGATTATCCTCATCCTTTAACAGTACAGAAACAGCCGACAAGATGTTTAATAAGACTAGACTTCTGCTCGAGGCTTTGATGTGTGTGTGACTAATATGTGAACTGAAAAGATATTCTGTCCCTTTTTATTCCTGTTGCCCATTAAAGAACAAAGTCTCAGAAGAAACGATTTGAGGAGGAACTTAACGAGAGGATGATCAGGACCTTTGATGGGATAACTTCGCAAAAGTAAGGGTTAAATGTTGATCATTTTAATATTATTGTGCAAAAAAGTAAAGTATAGACTTGATTACAGCGATGTCATGCTAACAACGACCATCACTTCCAGGAAGATGACTTTGAATTGTTGAGATATGTGAAATCGGCAAACTTGTTTATTTTTATTCCATATTCAGCCCAAACTGTAATGTTTTAACGAGTTAAACTGTGGTCCAATCTATTTGATGTGTCTCCTGTGCTTATTTTCTGTACTGTGTTGCTTTGATTGCGTCTTTGATAAACCAAATCTACCCACGTGGAACATAGCAGTAGCAATAGCATAGCAAAGTACTGCTTTGGATGGAGTCGCAACAAATGTATTTTAGCCACCTTAAAAAACCCACCTAAAAGAATAATGGTATGCACTGTATCTTAGTGTAGTAGAAATTGTATTGAATACCTGCCTCACCATATCTCTGTTCAACTTACTCACTGAAATATTAATATCAATACCTGTCTTCTCCTTTTTATCTGGTCTATAACTAATAACTGTGTCTACATACTTCCAGACAGTGGCTCAAGTCCGAAGACATTCAAAGAATATCGTTATTCTTTCACAACAAATCCTTAGAGAAGGAGGTAAGAGACAGTACTAGTGAATTGGCATCCTTCACCCCTCAGTGGATGTATCAGAGTAGTTGTTTCAAAGAGAATCAGCAGACATATCGTTGCTGCTTGTTCCTTTGCCTACACTTAGCTTACCCTGAAATCTTGTAAATTACAGGGAGACTTGTGCTGTCTGAGTGCACAGTTGAGAAGCATTTGAAGTAGCTTTTATATCAGTTTTAAAAGCTTCTTTTTGAAACTTGACCTTCTTTTTTTTTATCCTTTTAGTACAGAGCAACAACCTTGCCGGCCTTCAAATACTATGTCACCTGCGCCTGTTTGATCTTTTTCTGCATTTTCATTGTGCAGATTCTCGTCCTTCCAAAGTATGTGTGCTTTATTTCACAGTATTGTAGAAGTAAAATTAATATTGACACAATGTTTTATTCTGTGTTAGTGTGGAAAACATATATTTCTTCTTATGCAATGCACTTAACTACACTTATGTTTCTGTGCTTTGATAAATCATTTTGAGTTAAGGGCATTACTAATAGTATTTTGAACAATGACATTAAACTTTCAGTGAACTGAACTTGATGAAATATTGTGTTTTTTAGGACAACTGTCTTGGGGATATCCTTTGGAATGGCTTTTCTTATCCTTTCCTTGATCCTCTTCATATGTTTTATTGGACACTTCCTGGTGAGTAAATCCTTTTAATGCAAACATGATTGTTTTCATAGAGCCCTTTTTTTAGTGTTCTTTAAGTGTCCTTTTATATTAAAACCTGTATTTAACCAGTATATGCCTGCTCTCTAATGGTACACTTCTGTGCTTAATGTTTGTTCTAATGTCATACCAAAGGCACATGAGTGGTCTGATTGCCCCTCTGGTCATCTTAACGGCCCATTAAGTGCCCTTGTTGATGGCCTAAGTACCGCTCAGGTTAACACAAGTGCCACTGTGGTGTGACCATGAAGCAAATTAATCCTAACCCTGTACATCAAACAGGTGCTGTTCATTCCCCCTTGCCCTTTAGAGAGCCTGCGCACACTACTGCTTTGGTGCGTGCTTCAGGAAACAATTATTCTTTAATTTCTGGGCAACGTAGACATGCCTAGATCAATTAGTGAAATGTCATACTATCTTTGTAGTGGTCATTTGTTTCCCCACATAGCAAACGTACCAAAGTCTCAACTGGATCTTGTGATCCTGGGGTTTACAGCATTCTTAACGTGTTTGTATTTTAAGTCATTTAGAAAAGACTGAATTAATCTTTAGGTGGTTTATGATTATTTAATGAGGGTAGGTCACCCTGAAATAGTTCTAAACAATGTCCTTACACCTTTTGAAATAGAGGGCAGTCATGTCTATAGATGTTGCCATAGCAGTCGTATCGAGCCACTGGAGGATAGTCGAGGGCTTCCAACACTAACTCAGCCCTCCTCTGTCTAGTAAAAATAAATGAAAGACCAGAAACAGAAAAGAAATGAGGGAAAAAAAGAAATGACTATTAAAACATTAAAGGTACGGTAAAAGTCTGCAAGCTGCGGGCCTTTATAACCCATTCCACCCAATGTCTGATCTTAAGTTCTTTGCAGCTGAGAATCTGCTGCTTGGCTCTGAACTGTGCTGCCTGTGGATGTTGCCCAAGGCTCAAAAACAAAATGCGAGGCTTGATAACTATTGAGAAGTCCCCTGCTGTCTTTTGTCAGCTGTATATGGCATTGCTAGGTCTTTTCTTTAGTTGATGTCATGTCACTGTCTACTACTGTGAAATTTGCAGACGCACATCACATCTTCGTCTCGGGCTCCTGTGTAATAATCCAGAAACAGCCTGTAGTTCTGGATCCTTTGTGAATAGGAACATTAGACTCCATAATCAATATGCATGTTGTCCTTGGCACAGTGTTGCCACTGTGTGTCTTTCAGCTTCAAGAGCACATTCAGTTCCTTTGTCCCAGCCTCAAGTCATAAGAGATCAACAGCAAAAAGAATCCCTCATCTCAAGTATAGCATTTTCAGGCAAGCTTACTATCTATGTAACATGTGGAAGGTTTCAGCAAACATTTGAAATATTCAGTGTGACTCACATCTCTGAGTGTTTTCCATTAAAGTCATAAATAAAGACTAATGTAAAAATCAATTATGTGGTCCTGTTGGCTGTAATAACTGTTGGCTGAAGATGCTAAGATTTAAAATCCGGGGAGTCGGTGGCTTAGTGGATAGAGTAGGTGCCCCATGTAAAAGGTTGTTGCCGCAGCGGCCTGGGTTCGAGTCCAGCTTGTGGCCCTTTGCTGCATGTCGTCACCCCCCCCCCTCTCCCCCCTTCACACTTGCTGTCCTGTCCATTAAAGGCAAAATGCCCCAAAAAAAATCTTTAAAATCCAAATAATACATATTCCTCCCCTAATATAACTTTGGATAGCACAGGAAAATCAGACAGTGTGACCAGTCAGTTGAATTTTCATAGCTGCAGCAAAACAACCCCAGCTTGCTTCACTCTGCATGCACTTTTCCATTCCAGTTTTTCCATTCACAATCACAAAGTAAGTTATTGACCTACATATCATTTCTTATGGAAACCTTGTCATTGTTTCAGAGGGAACGATGCTGGGTACTAGCCTGAGTGTCAGACTGAAGCTCCCACAACCTTCAGTCTGACATCGCCTCCATTGAAGGCGATTTACAAGGGGGAGGGAATTTGATTTTTCCCTAACCAATCAGTAGAGATCAACGACTCACCCAGAATCTGACGTCATTAGTATCCATGGGTCAGGGGTGCCGAAAACAAGCGAGCATTGCCCGTTTAAAATGTCTCCGTCGTCGTGCACGCCCAGCTGCATCGCCGTTAAATCCAGTTTAGCAGCTTCCTTAATTTGGTCCTCCATTAACACGAGTAGTGGCGAAATACCTCGATAGCATCGTTAATGTGGTCTGTAGGATCTGTAGCGGTCGCCATTGTTGCAATCCTCACCAGTTTCCCACCGGCGCACAGCTTGACATCAGCGTGGCGCTGATTGGCTAATCGCTAGACCCTCCCCCACCCCCGGCGTTCATTGGTCCTTCCATCGTTTGGACGAGATAAATCGCAAATTCATTGCAGTATGCCAGACCAGAGATGCAAGCCTACTCAGTTGAGTGGGCGGGGTCTATGGTCTGTAACCAGGCTAGCTGGGTACCTTACAAAGGTCAAACATGCTTTTAGATGAACTGGCATATAGTGCTGGTTCTGTGACTGTGTAACTTACATTTTCTATTTGAATCAACATTAGCAGATTCTCTTACTTTGTCTTTTTTATTCTCATTCACATTTAATTCAAGATATTATTATTTGAACTGCTGGACCCCAAGTGAAAATTGTGTGTGAATGCCTTGTTTTCAAAACAAAATATGCCCCACTAGCTCAACATTTTCCTTTAATCCTGCTGGTGCATAATATAGTCTGTCGACCTTACCTCATGGTATTGTAATGTACATCCCTGAGCAATTCAAATGTCACATCCACTCAGCCCCAGCGATGCTCAGACATTGCTCTGAGATGACCAAGCAAATGATTTAGGCTTTCACTGTCATTGTCCCGCAATGAAACACATTCAGCTGAAGGCAGCGCTGCAAAGAGGACGAGTAATTGGCTCTAACAGTCCCAGCCAGCATTTGCCGAAGCATTGGAAGGTTTCATTTATGCATCGATGAAAACTCAGTAATGAACAGTACATAAACATATTTAAATCATGATGTGGCATGGATGATTCCAGTCACCTCTCTGTCAGCTCTGCTGAATTTGTGCTACATTTAGGCTCTTTTTGCTGTATTTTGCAAGTGCTGGTGGTGCTTTTTGTGGTTGGCTTTGGACATTGGTGGCGTGTGGCTGCAAGTCACTCATCAGGATGAGGAAATCAACTCACCAGTCTTTAAACTCTCCTACTGTAAACTTCTGCTAGCTAGCTTCCAGCTAGCCAGGTCGAGGTTTTCAATGGAAACATCAGTAAATGGAGAAGAATGGGCACCAGCTGAACTAGTGTCCTGCTAGTCATTGTACAGATAATGGAAATAAAGTGGACAACCTCCGTGCCGCATCAGTTACCAGCAGGATACTAGGAACTGTGATATCCTTTGATTAACCAAAAACTAAATCTTAGGACTCTGATGAGGGAAGGAGAGGAGCCGAGTGCTTTACAGTGAATAAGGACTGGTGTGACAGTGGAAATGAGAAATGTTGTCCTGGTCCTGCTGTGGATTTTCACTGCATCTGTTCAGAGGCGGTTGTAGTGTGCAGAGGAGTGACCATGCAGCTGTCTGGTTGAGGTCAGGATGTGTGGACAGTTAAATCATTGACAACCCGAAAGCATGGATTAGAAGAACTAGAAACATGGACAATTCTAAAGCAGCAGCCAACAATGTAAGAAGAAGTAAAAAAGGACTAAATCAAAGTGCACACGTTAAAGGAGCTGATGGGATCACATTTCTCAGGAGTTGATTGATTGATTGACTGATTGGTTGATTAAAATCATAATGGTATAAAGTGTGTTGCCTGTCACCTAGTATTGCTGGGTTAAAATGAAGAGCGCTATTGCACAGTGTCTTCCGTTCTGAAATAAAAACAAACTTTGCCCTGAGTTATAATGATTTGATGAAAGAAGCAGGAGGTGGAGAGCTAGTTAACATCCCCTGCAGCTTTGCCTTGGTTCTAATGAAAGTTAGAAAATTATCGTTGCAGTCAAACTGAATGGTTTGTTAGAAGCTGTATGTGCGGTTTCCTTTCATCATTTTATACATGATGGAATCACTTGTACTGGTCATTTTGCAGAGCTGTTATTGCATGTAGTTTGAAATATATTGCAACATGCACCATTAAGTTGATAGGACCCCTCTTTTCATAATTGTATGCCTCTTGAAGTTGTTCATAGGCACTGTTGAGCCAATTAGGATTTAATCAGTAATAGGTGCTTCAGTGTGTGAACTTGTTATGTATTGTTTAATTTATTTCACAGTAATTGTCCTTACTCATAAGAAATAATTAGTTTGTTATTGCACGTGTCTGCTCATATGTGCGTTATTTACTTATTTTAATTGGTCCACATGTGCTTGTGTTCCTTGTTGCTTCTTCTCTGTGTGTTTGAATCTGTCTGTGACCTTTCAGTATCTCAGTATCTATCTTGTACATCAGCTCATACGTTCTTGTATTTGTGGGCTGTTGTGTGTACGTGTCCCCGCAGCACTGCAGTAAAAGCACCTCCACTTCTTGGATGTGGCTGCTGAGGTCATCAGTCATTATTGCCAACAAGCCATGGCCCCGCATCACTCTCACCATGACAACCACAGCTCTAATACTCATAATGGCAGTCTTCAACATGGTAAGCTTTTATATGCAGGTACTGCAGAAGGGGAGGGGTAACACCAATTAGGCTTCACTAGGGATGAAGTAGTAACTGCAGCGTAATTAGAAGGTTATGGAATGCAACTTGTTCTCACACAAACAAATAAATTGGCCTCCTGTGATGTAAACATATAGGAACCAGGGATGTTTAGAGTTTGTGCAATATCATATTCATATTCTTTAAACAAACAAATTAAAACTGCTGTCTTACTGAGTGTACTTAATATAAAAACAACTCAAATCTTTATTTATTGAAACGGTAAAAAAATAATGTAGCACCACAGTAAATATGTCTCTGTCATCTTGGTTCGGGGCTGTGGATGCACAAGCATTTTAATTTAGTATTTATCTCTGTGCTTTCCATTTCTTTTGTTTTGTTTGCCTTAAACTAACAGGATATTTCACCACATAATCAGCTACAGAAAAATACTTTCTTTTTTGTTTTGCCATCAATAGGCTTTTTCAAATATACACATAATGGTTTCCCTGCATAATAGTGCCAGCAACATTTGCATGTAGTGATAAGGGAATATATTATATAGCAGTTTCATTGTTATTTCACTCTTCTCTATCAATTTTCAGATTTATCTGATTGAGTTTTAGTTTTGCAGACAAAAGAAAATAGAAAGGCTCAGATAAAGGTGAAATAGTAGCCTGAGGCTTGTGGGGAAGTTGCGTGATAAAGCATGGTGTCAGGACCCTGGTTTAGACCTTCACACAAATCGATTCCAGAGATTATAATCTTGTTTTGGCCTGACGTGGGTCAGTTGCTCAGGGCGGATGAACCATATTAACTTGGCTTTGCTCGATGGGGCAGCCAATCCTCACCTTATCCTGCAGGTTCACTTTAAAGGACATTATTGAATGGTTGTCACTATTGGCCTCTTATCTAACTCTATTTTCCTCCTGCAAGTATTATGTAGACTAGTTTGTCTTTTCACACACTGACGTGCAAGACGAGCAGACAGGGATAGTATCATTTGCATGTGAATTGTGTGTTTGTTTTTTTCAGTAGTGGATTTAAATGGAAGGATTTTTTAGCACTGACCAAAGATGTGACAAACCCTTAATTTCTGTTGCCCTTGTGTTCCCTTTTCTAGTTCTTTTTGGAAGACAATTTGTTGCCTCCTGCTCATGTTTACAATTCATCCAATGAAACCCTGTTTTACCCCAGTGGACAACTAATCACCTTCACAGGCAAAAACATTTTCTACCTTCCTGTAAGTGAAGATTATTATTATTATCATTATGATTCTCTATAAATTCATTATCATCTTTGATAACTTTAGTAAATCAACCAATCTGTCTGTCTTCTTGTCTCTTTTTCGGTCTGTCTAGTATTTAATTTACAGTTGCATACTGGGTCTCATCTCTTGCTCTGTGTTCCTGAGGATAAACTACGAGCTGAAGATGATTATCATGTTGACAGCCGTGGTGGTTTACAACATCATTATTCTGCAAACACATGCCTCTCTACTGGATGAATACAGCAGATTTCTGTACAAGACTGAGAGCCTGGACAGGTAGGTGCACATATAGTGTTCAAGAGAGCAACGAACAAAGGTATACAGAGTCAACGTGGGTGAAGAGAAAAAGTTTGGGTAGCCTGAGAAGAGAAATGAGGAAATGGAAAACTATATGAAGGGAGAGCAGAGAAAGAAGGTCTTACCTCAAGGCCTTCTTCCAGTTAGTCGAGTCAAGAATAGCTCCAAATGGAGGCTCCAAATGGAGGCTCCAAGGGGGCATCCTTTGTAGGTGCCAGCACCACTTAAACTGGCTTCTGTCAATGCCAATATTTTCTCCACAACCTAATTTTTTCTTTCAGCCACTTTCTACTCGAGGCACAAGCCCTGGAAACTAGAGAAAACATGCAGTGTACATCAGCAACCTACAAAGCGCCTGGTGCATCTTAAAAGGAGAGTCCTTTGAAGTAGGGTTTTCTGCATCCTTAGTTAGCGTATTACCCAGATGACAGTCAGCATGTCCCCAGTTTGGAGAAGCAGGCAAGACTACAGCCTCAAAGCTGAGCAATGTACTGCTGTGAGTGGGGACAGCAGCAAATAGTATTTTAGCCACCTAAAAAGAGGTCCCATCTATAAAAAATATGAAAAATATCAGTCAAGAGGAAAAACATATTTAGTATATTTTTGATGCTTTACTTTACCATCAGACAGCAATGTCCAACGGGGAACTGAAGCTGTTATGCCATTCTCTTCAAAGCCAAACTCCATTGGGGAAAAAAACCCAATAATTTAACGAGGCTAAACACAGGAGCTCCAAGTTACTGCTGCCTTGATCACTTAACGTGTTTGTGTTTTTGTGCAATTCTGGCATTTAAAGGGTTGGTTCAGATTCACCAAAGTCACACAGTAACACAAACAGACTAACTGATGGAAGCAGCAGTAGACCAGCAACTCCTGTGTTTAGCGAGCCTGTCAAGATAAATCAGTAAAAATATTCTTAATATGGTTGATTCTTTTTTGTGTTTCAGGTGGTCCCTTTTTTTTTAGGGGCTTAAAATACGTTTTGCTTCTGCACTCGTCCACAGCAGTACACTGCTTAGCTTTCATGATGGTACTCCTGTCTGCGTCTGGAATGTGAACAGATATGAAAGGAAATAAAGATAAGACTATTGACTTAACACCTCATCATATTACACATCACACTTCTGTTAACCTGTTGCTCTTGTTTTGCATTTATTTAGCGAGGAGACTCCCACTTATTTATTTGTTAATAGATATTTATTGAGGTGATACAATGTTATGCTATTAAGTGACACTGTGCCACAATTGACCCAACTATATACAGCTATGTACTGCATCACTAATAGTATTCTAGTAATTAGAGTGAAAATAATTAGTGTGCTTAAATCAAAAAACAAATATTTCATTGCAAGTCTGAACTCTCTCTGCAGTGAAGCCCAATCACATCGCATCAAGTCGGTGGTTTCCCTACAGATTTGGTGGCAAGGGAGAGTACTTGTTTTCTATAAGGTCAATGAAATGTCAATGTCATGTCAGAGTCTGTGCAGAATGGTGATAAAGTTTGTGTAGCTGAACTGAGTCAAAAAATGCAAGTCTACATTAGTTACTGTAAAAGTTATCAACCAGTATCCATAATATTCAGATTTTACTATAGTGTGGCTATTCCCAAGATGGTTTTAATTATGTCCAACAACAAAATCTACTGAGATGGCAGGTCTGTATCCTGTTATCAATGTAGTATCTTGCTTCAGTGGATGCCCCAAAAGGGCTTTCAAGGCAGTTTTCCATGTATACTGGTGTGAGACCAAATGTGCAGATTATTGGAAAACATGAACAGTATATCCTGTATGCCTTCATTTATTATCGTATGTGTGAATTATTCAGTGTGGTTTGCCTTATTTTCTAAGCTTTATTAAAAAAACGAGCCCATACTGTACCACTTAGTCCCAATTTCTCATTTCTATCAAACCGAAATTATGTGGGAGTTTTTCTCCGTATTCTTACAAAGCTGCACTCAGATTATCATTTAAAGTATTAACATGCACTCAGAGCATAGGGTGTGATGGTCACAGAGCTCACTGAAACGTACACTGCTGCTTCCTGCAAAACCACACCCATCACGGTGGTCAACAACTACTCACATCAACTTTTCTGTTAAATTCTCCTTATCTAACTTAGAAACATGCACACGTCTTCTCCTTTTTCTTCATTTTTTGAATGAATGACCAAAAGTTTGCAGACGAGATAGCTAATTAGCTGCTCAGCACATTTAACAGCATGACAGCGTAGCTGTAAATGCAGTGCACATTTGTTTACTTTGTCTCTAGTCCCCTGTAGTGTAACAGCAACACTCTGGTAGCCTGCCACCTGCTGTCAATCAAACACAGATGGCGTCACGCCCCTCCAGCCGGCTAAGACAAGAAGGAGCATTTCTGATATTTTCCCAAAGACCTTTTTTCTTCCTGTTAATGAAAACATAGATATAAATAATGCATTTAAAAGCAAGTTGGCACAATTTTTGATGGTCTCACTGGAAAATTAGATTTTCTGATTAATTCCTGGAAGCCCTCCTTGCAAATAAAAGTCTCTTAGATGTAATATCCAAAACAAAACTTTTTGGAGCCTGCAGTGTCAATCACTAATTCATTGTCAAGAGACAAATGTGGCAGTATTACATGGCATCAACAATTCAAATCTAAATTGTCTGATTTCCAGCAAAGGAAGTCTTTTGTCTCTTTGGTTTTTGACTTTCTTGTCCAAAGTGATTGAAATAGAATAATGTGTATCCCTCCTGCTACGGCAGTACATTTCACACAGCTTTGATCAGCAGTAATACAAAACAGGGAAGTGTTAAGTGTTGTCATGACAAATTCAAAAGCTTTGGTCTTTTCTATAGTTTTAAAACTCTGTATATGTCAAACAGTTTTCATCAGAAACCAAACTAATTAGTGCTTCCTGTTTGTGTGTTTTCCATCATTCATCCTCATGTGAGACTGTCTGTCCTCAGTCATTGCCATTCAGTCTGTGTAAAGAATTGATTAGATAATTAACTAGGCAAGTGCAGAACTTGCAGGCTGTTTTCTCAGTTGTCTGCTGAGCTCTGCCCTAGATAAGAGTAAGAGTCCATTAATATGCAAAATGTTCCTGCAGAAATTAGGATGCAACAGTCCTGTTTGAGTCTTATCACACATTCAGAGTTTGAATTCAGACTTCATTGCTTTGAAGAAAAATGTGTTTCAGTGTAGATTTAAATGATATAGGAGCATTTTTAGTCTTGTTTTTGGCATTGCCCCTTATACAGTATGTTTGGGGCTTTGAGTGTGAGTGTGTGTTGGCATACACAGTTACAATACATTGACGCACAAAAGCTGTAGCTTGGTCGGTTGGCTAATTCGACCCGAGACAGGTGTTCTAATGTTAGGGTTATGATAGTAGAAACAGGAGGTCTTGAGGTGTATTTATGGTGCTGAATCTTTGCAAAAGGTGAGCACTATCTCGTTGTTTATTGGCTCTGGAAAAACGTTCCTTGAGAATGCACCCTGGCAAGGAAGCTCACCCACTGGAATGCAAATAGTAATCAAGCTCTTGTCACAGCAAAGCAGAAGTGACAGTCTTAACCGAGTGACAGCTTGGAATGAAATGGTCTGCTAACCAATCATGTGACACATGTCACAGACTACTGATTGTAATCTGAATTTCTAATTAAATGTTACTCTCATCTCTGTCTTTTACTTTTTCACCCTCCACTTTTACTTTTGTCACTTTTCCCCCTTTATCTTATCTTTAACTCTTTCTTCTTGTCTTCTCTCTCTTTGTCTGTGCACAAACACATTCTTCGTTTTTTCTCTGCCCTTCAAGACCAGGAGTTCTCAAAGACCTGAAGACTATGGGCTCTATCTCCCTCTTTATATTCTTCATCACTCTGCTTGTGCTTGCCAGGCAGGTAAGTCCACACTATAATAGTTTCAATGATGTTATCATCTGTCTTCTGCACATTTTCACCTTCACAGCTCTGAAATAATTTAGTTTTCAGCTTTTTTCAGCTTTTTTACATCATCATCGCACTGCATTGCACTGAATCTCATCCTATATCTTTTACATCCCTGTCACATCCCTCCTGCTGAGGAATTCCACAATCCCTTGATCTTATGGCTTCCTACACGTGAACACAATTGAGTTTGATGTACTGCCTGGCCGCATGAGAAGCAGTGCAACTGGGGATTGGTCAGTGGGGTCATCGGCGGGTATTTTTCTTCTGTGCCACCAGAGCTAGCTTAAGATATTTCATGTGAATGCAGACTAAATTGGACTCCTGACACTACTGTTTATATCTCTCTGTATATGTACCATTATTACCTCAGAGCTTGAGGGAAAATAGCTACTCTGCACAGCTGATAAACTAGATCAAGTAGAGACGATAAAGCTCTTTTGGCTGCTGTGCCACACTGCAATAGAGGCATCATGAGACCAGTTTATCTGCCCCCCCTTCTACCACTCGAGGCCAGTGATTTACATCAGCAAGTCTGAAGTTACACAGGTGGACTTTAAGATTTACTAACCAGGAGACGCAGTGAGCAGAGACTGGTCATTCTGAAGAGTTGTGTGCTTCTTAGTCTGGCTATTTTGGGGTTATGCTACACTGCAGGGTACTTATTGTACTTGAGAGTGACTCAGAACTGGGGCACTACTGTCCCCTGGAGCTTAAATGCAGTTTTAGCTACTAACATGAACTACATGTATTTAAAGTAACAGTAATAAACCATAATTAGACTCTTTACATTTTGATTACACAGATATTTATATTTTTACTCTTCAGCTAGTGGTAACATATAGGAACACACTACACATAGGCCATATACGTAGTACATGCAGTGTCAGTCTCCACCGTAACATTTATTTCCCCACTGGCCCAACCAACCAGTAGATCTGTTTTAAAGGCCCCTTGTATATGTTCACTGTATAAAATATACCACAGTCCCTGTTTTCCACCCAGGAGTATTATTTGTTTCCCCAAAAGTAGAGAGTTCGTCTTCTTTTTGTATCCTCGCAATTTTTCTTCACTGACATTTATTTAAGTACCGGTAAGAAGCTGAGTGCATTGCGTAATGCATTTCAACTTACCCGCATGTATTTAAGTGAATGCATTTCACTGGTCACGTGTTTTGAAAATGATGATGTTCTAAAACATGCTCAAGGCCTCTTGCTCTACATAATCTTTTACTGGTCCTCGGCCATCGGTTTTGTCGGACACGTACTCGTGTGTGTGTCCACATGTGAATGTGCATGCATACTTTATTTTTATGGTTCAGAATAGACTTGGATGCAGGATGAAGTTCCAGCACTCTGTCAGTGAGAGAAGACATGGGCAGAGTCATATTTCTGTTTTATATCAGAGCTTATCATTAAATTGGATGCAGCTGATCCCCTGAGCTCTACTGTGTACTGAAATAACAGCATGGCTGCTACACTTCTCCCTCCCTGTGGGGACTGAACCATGTCCAGAAAAATCATACTGACTACATGAGTGGATCAACAGGTGTGAGCAAAAGCACACGCATCCCGTGCAACTGCATAGCTGACACTACACTCACAAATAAATTAGACATTTTCAAGTGTGCCAACATCGCAGTGACACTTGTTTGGCATCACAGTACACAGAGCGTATGTGCTGTCTGCATTATTCAGTGTGATTTAAATTGGTTACATTGACACACTTTGAATTCCCTTTGGGAACTTCTGTTTCTGTGGGTGCTTCAGGCTTCTGTCTTACAAAATTAAGAAAATGTGATGATACACTTCCTGCAATAAGTGCTGCTGGATTTTGATACAGAGCCTCACATCTAAACAGAAACATTAGGCAGATTGAGTGCGAGTGGATAATAAACGTATTTGCAGAAGACAAAGTACTGATGTCCCTAGAGCAACCGTCTGTACAGCAAAAATAACTGATGCCATTTATTAAGATCTGCTCAGTCTCACACACGTTGCTCTAGTGTGTATACATAGACACGTTGTCTTTGCACCCCCCCCCCCCCCCCCCTTTTTTTTTTTCTCTGTGACTGTAACAAGTATATTTCTAATATGGAATCATATCACTTTCTCTGCTCGGTCATTTTTCCATCAGATCATTACCCAGACATGTTTCTCCTTGGTTGTTGCATCCTCTTTATGAAATCGGTTCGTGTGCTGCTCAGGAACAGGCTTAAATAGAGCCATCACCATAGAGCACCTGAGCTGTGAGCACTTCACCCACATAGGAGAAAATGAAATGTCACATTGCAAATTGTACCCACAATTTTCTCACTAGAGAAAGTCATTCCTCACCTGTCCTGAAATGACTCTGCCTGTTCATGGAACAGTCTTCTGGATGTAGTGGTTGTAAAGTAATGAGTTTTGTAGCTTTTCATTTGTGACTCAAAGCTGCATAAACCGCTGTGTTTCTGTCTGTCTCGATGGGAGTTGTTTGAGTGTCGTAAATGTGACAAAGTTGTGGCCCATGTTGTTTTCAGTGTTACGTTTTCGTCTCTGTCTTTAAGCCTGGGTGGAATCCACCTTTTTTTTAGCTGTTTCTGTTTTTCTCTGTGACTTGATGGAAGCAAGCTGTGCAGCTGTACCTTCAGTCTCTTCACCTCTGTGTCCTCTTGTAACAGAATGAATATTACTGTAGGTTAGACTTTCTGTGGAAGAACAAGTTCAAGAAGGAGTGCGAGGAGATTGAAACGATGGAGAACCTCAACCGGGTTTTGTTGGAGAATGTCCTGCCTGCACATGTTGCAGAACACTTCCTGGCACGCAACTGGAAGAATGAGGTAGGCAGTTATTATGTTTTCTTTCCATTGCAGATATGGAGGATCATGTAGATTGTGTTTTGACAAATGGATGCAGGAGGCATTGTGATTGCACAGAGGTCTTGGAGCACCAGTGGCTATATGCCAAGATCCATTACAGCTCTGATGAGACATTAAATAAGCTTACCTCAAAGATCTAACAATAGATCTAAAATATGTACATAATTGATTTCTTTGCTGTTAATTATGTTAAATTTGAATGCACCCAAAAACCAGGATGGGTATTAATATTAAAAGTTATGCTCTTTTTATAGTGAGACAATGTTGGGGTTAATGTTCTTTTGTTCCACTTTGCCGGTTGGGCAAGTGGGTCAGAAATGTATTTGCTCAAGGTCAAATTTTACTTACCTGTACAAAATGAAGTTAATTGTCATGAGAAACGGCTCTGTTTTATCTGCCTTGCTCTCACACCGCACAAAACATAGTGAGATTTTCTCCCACATCTAACACCAACTAAATTCCTGTTTCCAGGATAAGTGAAATGCTTGCATGTGCTTCAGTTCGTAAATGTTATCTATATCCAATGCTGTTTTCTTGCGAGTGCTTGATCGATACTGTGCATGTGCAGCTCTTCACAAAGATGCTAGCTTGACATTGCATTTTACTTGCTCTGGTCGTTCCTTAATGTTGAGCTCTTCAGTGGCTACGGTTACATGATGGCTTCTCATTCAGAATGAAATAAATCTGAATGAAATCATTCGGAATTAAAGTTTTCCAGGTAGTTGCATGGGAAATATTCATTCCAAATGAGGGTTTACACGGGAGATCAGTTTAATCGCCTTTATTTGGGTCTGCGCAAGGTTTGGGGCAGGGAAGGTTTCTGATTGGATAGGGGGCGGGGCGATTGTTAAGTGTTTACGTTTACCGGAAGAAAACACTGTAGTCCTCGCTCCGGATAACAAGATGCTTGATGCCGCCATTCTTAGTGCCTTTTTCGGGCTTGTTTTGCTTATATTCTTGAAGCAGCAGTACGTCAACAACCTTGTTCTGCTAATGCTTCGTCTGTTGAGGAGAAGGGAGGTAGAAGGTCAAAGAAGGGAGACAGAAGACCGTGCTTTGGCGTATGGAAACCGGTGAGTGCAACGAGTCCGACTGCTCTATCTCAGCCCGTTGCTATGCGCGCTATATACGTTATCGCGCCAGAAGGGCAAGGAAACGAGCATGCGCAGAAAGACCAGAATGAACTTAAAGAGGAATGAGCGTTTACATACACACAAAATTCTTTTATTCGGAATGACAAACGGAATAAACCACCCCCTTTAATCGGATTTAATTTTCAATCGGAATGACCGTTTACATGGCCACTTTTAATCGGAATGGCCTTTCATTACGAATGAAAGTGGATTAAAACTGTCCATGTAAGCGTACTGAGTGTGATGTATAATTCAAAAGTTTATTAAGAAAATGTGACACAGCCACAACCAGAAAGTGCAACAGAGAATTAAAGTTGTAAAAAGGTACATAAAGTGCTTTACAGTGAGTACAAAGTACTGTAAATTAAGTCACTGGCTCTTTTCCGGATCTTCAGTGCTAAAATTCAGGTAGTAATAAGTTAAATATTAAAACCGTTTTTAATGGAATTGGCACTTGATTAATTACCTATAAAGATGACAAAGCATTGGGAGACACAGTCTGGGTGAATTTGCTGACTTGCCTGAGAGACTCTCTCATTCATCATCCTGAATCCTGTTATATCTCCTGAGTGCTTCTCACAATGGGAACTGTGAAAAGTAAAGTTTTACATCTCAGGAAGTTTAGAGGACGTGGTATCCTGGAGGTCATGTGAATTTAGATAGGAATGATGCTTCTGCTGCAAAAACTCTGAATGAAGAGTCAGCGAATGACTCTTTTCCTGCACTTGAACAGGATCCAGGAGCAAGCTGCTGGTCTAATGGATTTTAGAGTCGCTTTTATTTGGGTGATTTGTTTACTTTATCTGTCTGGTTTATCACTTTAGTTTTGTCTGCTCTCTGGTCCCACCGGTGTTTTTACTGAATAATATCAAGTATTTCTAAGCTTAAATATACACAGAATACATGCAAATCGTATGTGTTTTTTATCTATGTTAATAAGTCTGTGGCTTAATAGTTTTATAACAATTTTATAACATTGTTTTGTAGCTGTCTGTGCTGATGTCTGTATTTTGTCATGCAGGATCTGTACCACCAGTCCTATGACCTGGTGTGTGTCATGTTCGCCTCCATCCCAGACTTTAAAGAGTTCTACACCGAATCTGACGTCAACAAAGAGGGATTAGAGTGCCTCAGGCTCCTCAACGAAATCATTGCTGATTTTGACGAGGTAATAACCCTCACTCCTGCAACCTTAACAACACCCTGCATGTGCATCACAAACGCTTGTAATGAACAGAGTAGGGTAGGTTTCAGTGATTTTCTAGTAGAATGTGATTTGATACTGTTTCTCAAATCACACTTTCCTGAAGTGGAAACTAAACATTTTGAGAGGCTTTCGCAAACAGGAGAAAACCCCCCCAAAACCTCTGATATTTCTTAAAAATCTGTATACTGCATAAATGTAGTGTGGTCTATATATGCATATGGATATACACATATCATTTAAAAATGACACTTCTGCCATAAACTATGTCTCATTGTTTTAGCTTTTGTGTGCATTGTGTTTGTATCTGTGCGTGTAGCTGCTGTCCAAACCTAAATTCAGTGGTGTGGAAAAGATCAAGACTATTGGCAGTACTTACATGGCTGCTACTGGGCTGAACGCATCACCAGGGCCTGAGTACACATCACAGGTAGGCTCATCACACACACTTTAAAATCCTGATCAATCTTTTTTTTTTTTTTTTTTTTGGTCACCTAACCCAACTTTTATTTAACTAGAACTGATTGTGTTAACTGGTTGCGTTTCCTCACTGTTTCCCAGGAGCATGACAGGCAGTACATGCACATAGGGACCATGGTAGAGTTTGCATTTGCCTTGGTGGGGAAGCTGGATGTTATTAACAAACACTCCTTCAATGACTTCAAACTCAGAGTTGGTGAGTTACACACAAAAGCTGTTCTTAAAATGAAAGTGTTGTGAGAGTGAGTTCAGTATTTATTAAGCAACTAAAAACTTGGCACACTGTCAGAGGTTGGGGTGTATGTAACTAAATAATATATTTAAAATACAAAATATGAGTGACTGTATTTTGTTACACTTTAAATTTGTGGTATTCTGAATACAGTTACTGTCTTAAAAAAGAGATTATTTGAAGCAATTACTTTGCGTTTCTTTGCTACTCAACGGGGACAAGGCTCTACCCTCTAAAGATGAGGCTTGTGCACAGCTTTTCATTGTTTACTATGTAACAGTACGCCCCGATGCTCCAGGTGTGCTCCTCAAGCACATTGAAACAATAAATTATTTCACCGTGCATCAAAGAAGAAAGCTATCCTACTTCTGAGTGTGGCGCATTGGAAAACCACAAGCAACTGTATTATAGTCAGAGAGAGAGACACACTCAGACGAGGGGTTGGGGCTGCGCCCAAGTCTTTTTTTTTTTTTTTTTTTTGCAAAGCAAAATGATGACTGTACAGTCAACTTTCTTGCTTGTTGTTTGATATAGTTTCAGTTTTCCACCTCCAATGAAAAACAGTGCCTGGCCACTGCCCTAAATTTTGTTTCCTCCAGAGAGGGTCCCAAATGGGGCTCTCTGTCTGTCAGACGGTCTGAAGGGATACTAATACACTAGTGAAGCAGTAATATTATGCACAGCTCACTGAATGTGCAGAAAGTTTTAAACATGAGTAGAAATTTTGTGAATTAGTTCTGTTTCATTGGCATGAATTGGTGCCACATTCACATTTGAAGAGTTTTCCACCCCAAACAAAAGACACAAATGAGGACTGAAGAGTAATTAATGCTTACATGTGTGCTGACTCAGCGATAACACTTAATGAATAAATATTTGGAGGTAATACAGAATTTTTTAGAGCCTTTTTGCATTATATTTCATTGTTGTTTTCCTTTTTTTATAATTGTCTCCTTCTGCCTAAATATTGTTTTCCCTCACATAAAAGACATTTTTACCATAAACTGGTGCCTATAAAGTCTGCAGAATGCAGGAAATTAAGTGTTTGACGTGCAAATTTTCCATGAGGAGGACCCCCCACTTCATATGTGTCGGATAGCTTATATAGCCTTCTGCTTTTCTTCCAGTAGCCTTAGACTTTCTGAGATTGGAAAAATTCACAAGATTACTTCTGTTTTGGCACCAGTGCCAAATTACCACTTCCTAATTTGGCTGCTGTTTGTGATCAATAAGTTTGAATCACAAATTTCAAACCATTGCATTTGTTTAATTCTCAAAAATATAGTTTTTATTCCCTTTTTTTTTTTTTGTTCCCTGGGAAACTAATGATAACGATATTCCAACTGTCCAGTTTCATCTAATCTGTCATTTGGCATACAGTGACATGCTTTATAATGATATAACAGAGTAATAATCAATATTAATATTCAGGCAAGACAGTTTTACTGATGGGGTGTGGTATGGGACCATCATTTCACCTGTCAATGTAACTGACCACAGACTGAGAATGGAAAATGTTGAAGGCTTTAAATATATATTTTGTCTGTCAGACATCAAAATGCTGCAGATATGAGATGAAATATGAGAGTACAACAATGTCTCTGCTGCTCGATTAGAACTGCAACCCTTACTGACTTGTTCTTGTGTTGGCAGAAATCATATCTTATTCTTTTGTTTAGAACCACACAACTGGAGGTTTCCTTAAAGTAATTAACTTGACTGTAGCTGTATGCTCCATTGCCATGTTACAACCTGGCATGCACACATAGCCTTTATGCAGCCATTTCAATCTATTTTTAGAGCAGTAGAACGCATGGCTAAATAACAAGAAAATAAGTCATGTTTTGCAGGAAGACATGGGTATAGTCATGGCAACACAACAGCAGAGTAAGACAGAGAGACCAACTAAAGCATAGAGGCAGAATTGAAGAGAAAAGCTTGCGGGCAGCTCCCTGCATGCAGTAAGAGTCGGAGTTCGATACCTTCAACCTGTCTGTGAGGATCGCAGGATGGCATGCTCCATTAACTCAGCAGTGTGCCTGTGCACGACTGAACAACCCGCTGCTTCCAGGCGGGCCTAAAACGCTCCACCAGAGAGGGATACAAGTTGCTACCCACTGGGACTGGACCAAACCACTGGCCGTGTGCCTGTGTGTGCAGATCACAATTTCCAGCAATCTGGAAATTGACTCAGAAGCCAGAGTGAAGAGTGGCCCAGTGTCATCTCAGTGCTGTGAAAAGCCCCAGAGCCTGCTTAGCAGAGGTGCTGAGAGTGTGGGGGATTAAGAGTTCAGCTGCATTTAGCTTCTACTTCTTCTCATGTTCTGATGAAATCTTGTGAAAAGCTTTGTTTATTCTGAAAGCAGCAGGTCTCTTGCTGAAGGCCTTTTGGAGCTGCACTCAATAATTAATCAGTGATATCAAAAATGGATTTTAATACTGTTCTTGTATGACATCAGAAATGGAAACTAAATCATTATAATGTGCCTGATATAGCTGTGTCCTGATTAACACTTGTGGGGTGCTACATAATCCACCACCTAAAAAATGCATTGACAGGAAAATACAATAAATCAACTGTAATTTTGCTTGAAATGTATAAATGTGTACCAAATACTGATATGTCCTGTGTACTATTTCCCATTTACATTAACAAGAATGGTAGAATATAACTGAGTAAATATAGTACAGATATTACTGGAATGTTCACTAGTTGTTTGGCGTCCTTTTGACAGGTATTAACCATGGTCCAGTGATAGCAGGAGTCATTGGAGCCCAGAAGCCACAGTATGATATCTGGGGGAACACAGTGAATGTAGCCAGCAGAATGGACAGCACTGGAGTCCTGGGAAAAATACAGGTAATTAAGGAATATGTCTACAGATATCCTCCATTTGTCTTATTGTCAACACATCACATGAGAAGAACAAAGCCAACAACTGATCCTAACAAGTATCATCTATCAAAGCCTGATGTTGTTTTTCTCTGTGCCAAAGAGCCCCACTGTTATCCAGAAGGTACAGCATACATCAGTGGTTCAATAATGTACGCTCAGTGAAATATTTTTACAGCCAAGCCTCCCTTGATTGTGGCAAAAAATAATACTTTTGTTGGGGGAAAAAAGAGCCTATATGACAACAGGTGCAACCTTGTGACTGAAAAATGATGAAATGCTTACTTAATTTAATTGCAAATCATTTTTTTGTCATCATGCAATAACACCAAAATAGCATTGTAGCTGCATTGACCTGTGTCTCTTAAATAAGTTGCACATACAGTTTAATGATATGATTATTTTAGGGAGTAGACCTGATCAGACAGGACACGTTGCACCGCACTGCCTTTTTTTGTTGAGGCTTGCCCCAATCAGACAGAGCACTTTTTACAGCTTGCTGTGTCTTTTTTGTTTATTGTTGTCAGGCAACCACTGAATCACGTCCTTGGCTTAACCGCTATTTTGCTGTGAGGCAAACTCACAGATCTGTACCTTAAAATCTGCATAAAAATTGGCAGGTGGGGGGCACTTTGGGAAACGAAGACAAGTGTGTCAATGAGACCCTCAGAAAAAATAAATATATAGGCGTACCACCAGCTGGTCCAGGAGCTTTGCCTGGATGATGGATGGTTCAAGGTTTATTTTGAATGAGTCAAGGACAGTTTAACAATCTGCTTTCAGTCGTCGTGCCCAATTAGGGTTGGTAAAATGTTATAAAGTAGTTGGGGCTACAGCTTGTTCAGACATGTTTTGCTGCTTGCCTTTTGGGGCAAAGTTCAAAGTGAGCTAATGTTAGCTTACGCTACCACTTCACTCTTCAGAAGGAGTGAATGGACTTGTGGCTGAGAGCCACACAGGGCAGGAAAGTTGGAAAGTATTAACATAGACTAACTTTTTCACAGGATTTGTTGAAGATAACAAAAGCTAAAGTATAACTCCAACTTCACCATTTTCTGTGATGCATTCAAGAAGAAAGCAGATCTTTGAGAAGTCTGTATCTGTCAACCATCACATTGTGTTTGAAGATGACTATTTCTTTCAAAGCAGCAGCACCCTTCAGTTTTCATATAGAGACATTTTAAATGTCAGTACAGATGTTTAAAAGATGAAACTCTTCTTCCCTGTGCTCGTTCTATTTCTGGCAGCAAGGACATCACGTCACCTTAACATCATGTGACATCTTCAAATCTTACATTTTCACGCTGCCTGAGCACTGATAGGATCGAATGGTTTTTCACCTGCATGGCATGTGGCTGTGAGAATTCAGTCATTCAGTCTTCAGAGGGCTGTATTACACTTCACAGCCTGTACACATTTGATAGAGCCATCTGCTGTGCAGTGCAGCACAACTGCAGTGCTCTGAATTGCATTCCAAGATAGCCTGTTGATATTTTAAGATGTGCAGTGGCAACAATAAGAAATCTTGAGTTATTCAAAGGTAGAACAAAGACATCCTGTATGATGGGAGGCACCTGTGATTGCAGCTCTGCTAACACGCAGGTTTTTTCAGTCTTAAAAACACTAATAACCAACTCAATGCCTGATTTTGTCAGCTATAATACAGTAGAGGTCTGGTGAAAGCTACTCAATTGTTAATGGTCAGCAGATGTTTCCCTCTGTTTCTGTAAATGTATTCCTTTGGAGAGCTGAGTGTTTGCCTGCAGGACTTTAATTCAGTTGTGTAAGATAAGCAAAATGGACATTACCCATCTGGTTTTCCCTGTAGGTGACGGAGGAGACGAGTCGCATCCTTCTTACCCTGGGCTACATGTGCTCTTGCAGAGGCATCATCAATGTCAAGGGCAAAGGAGAGCTCAAGACCTACTTTGTGCACACAGAGATGACCCGCTCACTGTCCCAAGGGAATGTAATGCCGTAAGACTGGTTCAGAATATGCTGAATTTACACAGGCACAAAGAACAGGACTTCATTACAGACGGAGGAGGTTTAATCCTCCCAATGCTCTCGAAACAGAGACGTGTGAAACAAAGAGAATCAGGTCTGTGCTGAAAGGATAGAAATGTGATTTTAATGTTGCATTGCAAGTTCCCTATGCCACAGCTATAGTATACATTTAGTCACTTATGTAACTGTAAGTGTAGCATGTACAGCAAGTAGGCAATAACCCCTGAAATATATTGTAATTTGAATGTTGGATCCAGAAAAGCCACAGTGGCACAAGTCAGTCAGGTCTAATACAAGTTCAGAGAGAAGACTCTGAAATGGTCTAAATTAGTATTCTGACTCAGCTCTGGAGGCCTGTGGCTGTCGCTTTGCCATAAAAGCCTCTTTTTTAGTCAGGTACATCAAAAACAGAGTTTTTATTCTGTTCACTTTGCAGGACATAGTACATTTTGGATGTCAAACAATGTACAGTAAGAAGCAGAAAAACAAGGAACATGCCTACGATTTTCACATCATGGCCTCATGGAGAGCATCCAAAAGACAAGAATTTCAGAATTAACAATAATACAAAAAAAACATGCTGCTGTAATGGATATGAGGACATTTGCGTGCCCCAGCTTAACCAAATTTTTACAAAGTGATACAAAAGGTCACAGAAGGAGGATCTGATCATTCAAATAAAATCAAGGGACAAATGTTGCAAGGGAAAACTGCATGACCACTGTTGCTAAGGAGAAGTAAAAACAGCCAGCCAACAAGGAGACACACATATGTGTACATATAACTCCATCAACCTTGTTAGAAGAACAGAGTCTTGGATGTATTTTACAGGTGGTCAATAAAAGGAAAAGCATTAAAAAAATAATCTATGAATATATTGTGATATTCATGCAGGGCCAAGTTTCCCAAAACTGTCCTTGCACTTTAATCATCTTTATTGACTCTACACAGAGCTAAAAATATTCTAAGTCGCTATGGCATGGGTCAGATGTCTGCTAAAAAAATGGAAAATCTGTTTTTTGTTGCTGCGGGGATCAAATCTGAGCCATACAGATTTACAAGTCAGGCTGGAGTACAACAAGTGGAAAACAAAGGGATAAAGATGATTTTAGTACGACGATTTTAATCTGGGAAGCCCAAGCCTGATCTGTGTACAGGGTAGCTTTAGAGTGCATATGGTACGGTGGTTTTGTAACAAAAGAAAATACTACCAAAAAAGTGTTTTGATGTTTTGATGATGCCATTGTTTTTTGTAAAAACTTCATTAAAATTTCTATGTATTTCAGTTCTACTGAGTGTTATTATTTTCCTGCCAGGTTCTTTAAAAACGACATATTAACACGACAGGAGCGTGCTGTGATTTAAATTTACCATAAACAGCAGGACGATAATATTCCTCCACGTCCTGATACTCTTTAGCCGCCGAAATTGGTCTGTGAGGCTGTTACATGGCAGCAATCAACTAAATGGATGACATCAATCCAATACCTAGTTCCTGACGAGAATTATTCCTCTGTGGTTCAACATGTGTTTGACTCAAGACGGCGCTATAAAGTTGACGTTGGGTGATGCCCCTGGTGAGCAGATGGGACAGATACAGTTTGTCTGGACTCATCAGGGCCAGGGTTGAATCACTGAGTGAAGCAGTACAGTCTGTTCTGCACTGCAGCTTCAATTTTAAGAGACTAACATTTCAATTAAATCTCAGTTTTAAAATTAAAAGTACAATTGGATACAATCAGGGTAGGGCCCACTCAAGATGGTGATTAGATGATTAGTGAGCCAACCACTTCCTGTGAAAAGAAATATCCTATGATGCATTGCTGCTCTTATGTGCTTGACATAATTGTAATAAAAAAAGAGTCAAGCTGTGCAGGTACACTGCAGCCACAGCTCACTGAAGGCCAAACTTGAAAAAGTACTGAACTGAAACAAGAGTCTGAGAAATCCAGATGCTTATAGCTGACCCTCAGTCATCATGATACAGCGGTCTTTGTCCCCTTTGACCTCAAGCTAAACAGATTAACACTGACATGATGTTTCAAATTTGATCATTCCTCAGTTGACCTTCTCTTGACTGAACTAAATGCATTATTTGAGCTCCACTCCTGACATGTGCTGCACTGTGAAATGACAAATGGTCTTTCTATCACTTTATGACAGATGATACTGTAGGAGGGAATGTAAGGGATTGCTTTTGTTTTAAAAAGTCCTTCAACAGACTTTTTCCTGTTGCCTGAGTCCAGATCTTTGAATTTACCCACTAAATCGAGTTGTGATCAGTCTGGCATTGTGACATAAATCCACAGAGCACCGCAGGGGACTAACGATTAGCCAATCAGCACCATGGGTAGGACTACTGCCGTTGTCAAGCTGTTGTTAGGCTGTTATCTAGCGGTGCGCCAAAACTAATGAGGAGAAATAACAACAATGGCTAGCGCTAGACAAGATAGACACTGCAGCTGAGGCTGAGCTAAATCTGCATGTCTTCTCTATATTGCGCGACATCGTAGTTTGTTTCACTTCTCTCTGCTCCACACTTAAAGCAATGGCAAAACAGGTATGTTGGCATGGTTACGCATCAGTGTGGACTTAATATGATGTAAGATTCAGGCAGATATGTTGGTCTATCATGATTGGTTAGGAAAATCGATTCGTTAGATTGGACACAATGTCAAAGTTTAGAGTTTAAAGTTTACAAAGTGTAACGAGTTGACAACTCTGATACCAGGCAAAGTAGATTGCAAAATGTAAAACAAAAACTGGTGGTAGCCATGGTAACAGCTGTTTATCCTGCAGACTCATGGGCATGTGACTGATGGGAAGTTAATAATGGCTAACCTCTATTAAGATGTGTTTCAGTGTTTCTCGACAGGAAGTGATCATTTGACGTCACAGAGGAGCGCCACGCCCCGAAGGATCCAGTATTCAGGAGGAAGTGATGTCTTCAGATCTACAGCTGCGATGTAATTCATGTCGGTCCTGACTGGCTTCTTGTAGACTGGACAGGAGTAGAGGCGGGGGTCCTTCACACCTGCAGCACGGGTGAAGAAAATCCAAAACAGAATCTTTAACACTTTTGATGGAAAGTGACAGAAAACAGAGAACCAGATGGTAAAATCATCTCTCAATTAAGTTCATAATGAAACATCTTGAAACAGAGAAGTAATTTAAGTCAATGAAATATTTAAATCAGTGAGGAGATGCCACTGGGACACCCCGCTGTGTTCAACAAAACATCTGTTTTTATAAAGTCAAAGTCTGCTCAAATCAGGCAAACAACTCGGATTAGGAGACCATGGTTATTTCCTTCTACTCCCACAGCGCCACCTTATTGTTCTTTGGTTTTTATGCAGCTTGGTAGGTGGTTGGTTGTTAGCCTGTCAGTGACACCATGCTGAAGTGCTACTTGAGTGTTCTTCAATCCTGCCCCCCATCAGCACAAAAACCAACAATCATTTCACCAGCAAACAAACAGCCCTTGTCTGGTCAGTGATCAGAGATACACAGTGTCTAATCTCTTTAAAGGGTGTCACAATTAAGTAGAGGGGTTTTCAACACACACACACACACACACACACACACACAAGCATGACACATGTACTCGTTGATGCTCTTGCAGCCACTTGTCTACAGACACATCCCTCACCGGTCCCCTTTCCACTGGTGCACACACACACTTAAACCCAGCAGGCAGCCTTCTTGAGGGAGAAGCTGGGAGGGGACATGGTGTAAACAAACCGCATTACGCGTATCATTGGATCATTAATTCATTTCCCAGGCAGCCTCGCTCGCAGGCGTCCACAGGGGCCCCGTCTCTCTGCTGCCTGCCTGAATATAGTCTGGTCTTATCCAGAACAAACG
This sequence comes from Epinephelus moara, assembly GCF_006386435.1. Lineage (NCBI taxonomy): Eukaryota > Metazoa > Chordata > Actinopteri > Perciformes > Serranidae > Epinephelus > Epinephelus moara. Next base: position 17,279,848 of record NC_065511.1, on the reverse strand, counting down.
CTGTGCAACATACTGCTGGTAATCTATTCCCAGACAAAATAAATAGCACTTAGTCTGCCTGACATTTAAATGTTACATCCATCTATTCTGAATGACTGCGTGGGATGCAAATGTTGAGGAGGAGAGAAGAGGGATAGACTGAGACTGACAAAAGACTGGAAAGACTGATCCTGTAGAGAAAAGACAGGATTAAAGCTTCTCGTGGTCAGATTAGAGCTTTTACTCAGGCACATCAAAATACAGATTCTTTTTTTCAACTTTAAGGAGTAGTGTGTAGGATTTAGAGGAATTTAGTAGTATCTAGGGGTGAGGATTGCAGATTGTAACCAGCTGAAACTTCTGGTTAGAGTTCATTCAGTGCTTATTGTTCAGGAGGTTTTTACTGGGAATTGAACCATCCAAAGAGGTCTGTTCCTCTTCAACACAAATGGACCAGGTGATTTCAACTGGTAAAAACACTCAATAAAGCAGTTTCACATTTTTTCTGACAGTGCTTGTAATGTAGGAGTTCCTCACAGAATGGACCTGGGCTAGTGTAGAAACATGGCTGTGCAGCATGGCGTACTCTGTGGACGAGAACCTGCTACCCATGTAGATATAAATGGCTCATTCTAAGGAAACGAGAACATGACAATTCTTATTCTCAGATGATTATACACTAAAGAAAATGTAATATATTATACTATTATATTATTATATGCAAATGGAAAAAAAGTAAGGAAACTTCCTCCACCTAATGTTCTCAGATAATCAACTCACCATTATTCTCAGCGTACATCCTGATCACAGGCATCATCTCGAAGAGGACTTTGGGTTTAGAGTCAATGAGTTTGCAGTTGCGGCGGTCCCAGCCGGCTCCCTCTAGGTACAGGCCGTACACATACACTCCCTCTGCAGGGGGCTGGGTGATGTCGTCCTTCATCCACCTGGTTACCTCGTTGCACAGCACCATGCGGTCCAGGGCCCAGCCTTTGTTGGCCCGAGTGATCTCCTACAAAGCAGGGACAAATCCAAGGGTAAATGTGAGCGGTATAACACAGCAGGACACGTGAGCGACAGCTGACATTTGGCAACTGTTTCCCCACAAAAAAAAAAAAAAAAAAAATCAATTTTGAGAACAGGGCTGTAATAGAGGTACAATAAGAAAGCACTGTGTAGGGCAGAGAAGTGCACTCTATCAATGGTGTTGTTTTGTGAGATGCTGTGCCAACAGAAAGTGAATAAATCCCATACGACTCAAAAGGAGCAAAGAGCAAGGGCAGAGTGCACCCTAAATAAATGAAATGTGTGTATTGTACCCCCTCTATCGTTTTATTCTCATTTTGAAAGAGAGCAAAATAAAAAACAGACAAAAACCTTATTGAACAAAATTGAACAGATAGGAACTAATAACAAATGACAAGGACAGACACAGAATCAAAGCCTCTGCAGACAGTTTGTGATGCCACTGGTCCAATAAAAGCCGCAGTGTTTCTCCTGAGAAGGCTCAGTGAGAGGAAATGACGGCTATATTTGGTAACTAACACTGAGGTCCAACAAATCCCCGCTCAATAAAATACAGACATCTGCATCCACAATATTTTCTCTGTCTCTGAACATGCAGCTGGGATTTTGCTACCGAGTGGAATAAATAAGTCTAGGAGGTAGTCAGATGTGCAAACCTGACACCAATGCTAAATTATTTCCAATTCATACTACCAAATTGTGAATGCATGTGTTGGCCCTGAAAACATTGCTCAGACCTCAGGTCTCTATCTCAGCTCAGTTTCTGTATATGAAAACCAGACCTCAGATCTGGTTTTGGAGATATTCTGCTGACAAAGATTAACAAGAGTCAAAATGTAGATAACCTGCCTGGTGGAGGCAGTAATGGACGAGCAAAAGACAAATTTGAAGTTTCGCATCGCTATATTTACATTTTTTTGACACTGTCTCTTGGATGCTTGCAGCTTATGGTCTGGCACCTGTTCACTACCAATTTACAAAGCCCCAATCTCACCTGAACGCTGTGGGGATACACAGCCATAAATGTCCTGAACAGAAAATAAGAAGATACAGGCAGAGGGCAGAGTCTCTGCAGAAACATTGTTTTGTTGTAAAATCCTGCATTGTCAACCTTCATAGGATACAGATCGGTTTTATCCTTAATTTTAACAGTATTTCCTGTATAGATAAAATTAATGCTCACTGTAGTTTCCGGTCAGTAAAGTCATCTTGTATCAAGAGCACCTCAGAAAATGCTTCCATCAAAAGACAGTAAGGAGAAAAGGTGCAGAACAAGATGAGAAAGCATTAGCTGAGCCCCAAGTTATAAGAAAAACACAGTAAATTAATTAATAAATTGTTTACAGCAAAGTGCACTGAAATGAATATTACCATGCGATTTTCACTTATTTTTAAGGTCCAGTGTGTAGGATTTAGGGGGATACATTGGCAGTGATGCAATATATAAGTATGTTTTCTTTAGTGTATATGTAACCAGTGGATTTTAGTGTTGTCTGCATTGTGTTGATATGAAGAGGCCCAGACTGTGGATATCTTTGGAGGTGAACTCCAATCATTCGTAACAACTCTGACAGCAAGAGATAAAAACAAAATCCTCTGTCAAATACAACCATATAAACTTGAGCCCCTCTCCCATGGAGCACAACAGAAAAAGGGCGGCCATGTTACATTCAATTAAGTAAAACACAGCAAACATACCCGACAACAAGGTAAAATAAAAATTCTTTGTCACATACAATCAAATAAAATCGAGCCCTCTCACAAATAAGATGACACGGGATTATGTTAGCATAAAATGAATTTATAAACAGCTTAACAGCACTAAAGCACAGAAATTACTACGAGAGCAATGTCATTCTTCCATGGAGTATACAGCAAAAGGGGAGAGGCAAGGCGGGAGACACCCCAATTTGACTGCTGTATAATTGACCCTACAACATATGATCATCAGAATCGCTGTGTTTTCGTTATCTTAGAATGAGCCATTTATATCTACATGAACGGGTCCTTGTCTACGTGATCTCCATGTCACAGCATCTACAGTAGCCCAGAACAGACGAACCAGACACTGGCTCCAGACAGGGCCATTTGCATCTTCAGGACAGCCTCTAAAGTTGGTAGCCTCTCTGCGACCAGCCACACAGCATCAGAAAAACACTTATTTGTAAAGTGAAACTGCTTTATACTGTGTTTTGTTTTTACTGGATTAAACCACTGGTTTGTTTTGGAGAGGAGGAGACCACTGTGGATAATTCGGCTCCTGGTAATAACTTCCTGAACAGTGAAAACTGAAGGAATCATAACCAGGAGCTCATGCTTGGCACATGGGAGAAGATTCAGCTGGTTACACTCTGCAATCCTCACCACTAGAGGCCACTTAATCCTATACACTGTTCCTTTAATGTTAAATAGAATTCTAGTTAAGTCAATTTTACTTATATAATTTGACAAATCTGGATACATGTCTGAATTAATAACATATAATGTAATAATATATATTGATGAACAACAGGGGAATGACTATTACATTCACTCCCCCCACATAAATATAAATTGAAATTCATTGGAAAACAAAAAGAAATGTGTGTGTACTTGGTTGCCTGCGTGCGTGCGTGCGTGCGTGCGTGCGTGCGTGCGTGTGTGTGTGTGGCCGTGTGCCTGCTTCTCCCTCAGTGTGCCATCTGGTCTCCTCCCCGGCGGTGGGTAGGTAGGTAGGTAGCCTGATGCTGTGCGTACCTGTCTCATGGCTGTCAGGAAGCCCTGCGGGTTGAAGAAGCCTGTCATCCAGAAGCAGTTGGGCCGCCCTTCAAAGATCCAAGCCTGGAACTGCCGGTTCCGCTCAAGCAACTCTGTGAACCAGAACCCCAGGGTGCTGGAGGCCCACGATGCCTGAAAGACAAAGACAAACAACATGAACAAAACATTACAATGAAACACAGAAAGCTGTCATCCACATGGATCAGAGGAGAAGACAACAGGGAAACATGAAAGAATGGATTGTGAATCACTGTGTGGAGAGAGAAAATAGAATAAAAAAAACATAACAAAACACAGTCGAGTGGAGGCAAATGGGCCGAAAGCACTGCCGGTAGAAAAACTCTGAATCCCAGCCAGGGAGCCATTAAAGTCTAAATTATTGTAATCATGTAATGTTTGTGAGGGCATGATATGAATGCAAACAGAATGACTCCAATATAAGGTACGGGAAAAGTCATGCCAAGTCATACCTCTTTGTTTTCTCTTGCTCCCCCTCTCTCAATATTAATAACCCAGCATCTCCATCTACTAAGTTTGTTACAACAAGAATCGTTTTCATTCATCACTGAAATGGATTCCTGTGCTGTGGGTAAAATTTTAAAGTGAAGTACATAAATAAAAGGTACGGAGCATCAGTGTAGGCTAAAGAGATATTAGAATTTGACTGATGACCTCCTTTTTAGGTAGCAAGACATATCTGATGTTATCGGAAACAAACAAGCAAACCTTTGATTTACTAGAGGAAGATAATAACATTAGAGAAATTACACCTGCACAGTAATAAAAAGACCTTTCAGATATTAATGTGTGCCTCCAGGCTCTCTCAAGTGGCTTGTTAGCATTCTTTACTGAAAGCAAAGGGCAATAACATTGTCTGATTTTGTTGAAGTTTAAGTCCACAAATGAGTTGCAAAGTGATTTCCTGTGAGTGTATTATCACGTTAAGGCCAAAGAGGGTTTTTAGCAAATTTTTAATTCAAGCCACTCCTCTCAACCAACCTTCTTCCAGCGGGCAGGAATGCGGGCATCATACATGCAATCCAGGGCATCCCGCAGATTCTCGCTCATGATGATAGTGCCATCGATAGCCAGCTTGAGGTCCGTGAGGGTGTTTCGGACCAGAACTATGACTCTCTGCATCCGATCGATCTCCTGACGCAGGAAGATGTTCATGGGCTGGAAAGGACCCATCTTCTGGAGGCGTTCTCTCACCTGGTTACATTTAAATCAGATGAGAGGATCAAACCTCCTGAAGAATTTATAATGCATGGAGCAAAGATGCATGAGCACACACAGGCTTTCTGTGTCGATACATAGACACTTTCATTAGCTGGAAATGTACCAGGAATCATCCACAATTCTGTTAACCTCCACTCCACTTTAAAATAAGGATAAGTTTGATCCATTTGCAGCTTTGAAGTGTTGCATAAGCTTTTCTCTCTCATGTGGATAATACAAACTGTTGTGAGGTTTCTATAGTAAATACAGAAAAGGACAGTAAAGATGGAGAGATCATTCCTTCTTTGAAAATGTGTACATTGATTGATTTCCTTTTTATTTAAATGTTGAAGGAAACCTTCACCCACAAAATGACTTGATTGGAGATCAAGTTAACAGCAAGAACTATATCAAAACATCTGTTTACAAACTCTCACACAACTCGGGCAGTAAAATCCAAGTCTTATTTATCCAGTCGTATGCTCAGTACTTCCCATACACATGCAATTTTACAAAAAACCCTCAGTATTGGAGTCTGGCAGTTCAGTTTTAAGTAGTAAGTTTTCAATGAAATGCATGTGTTTGGAAAGTACTGAGCATACAACTGGATAAATGAGACTTGCGTTATACTGCACGAGTTGTGTGAGAGTTTGTAAAAGGATGTCCCCATCAATCAGTAAATTAATATTTTCCATGAAGGCATGTGAGAAAGACGAAAGAAAGTTTTCCTCAATGTAACACAGCATGACTTCCTGATTTACAAACTTTCATTCTGTTTGTGAAGTATTCCTTTACCATATCTGTATTTATTCAATTCAATTCAATTTTATTTATAAAGCCCAATGTAACAAATCACAATTTGCCTCAGAGGGCTTTACAGTATACGACATCCCTCTGTCCTTTGGACCCTCACAGCAGATAAGGAAAAACTCCCCCCAAAAACCCTTTAACAGGGAAAAAATGGTAGAAACATCAGAAAGAGCAACTGAGGAGGGATCTCTCTTCCAGGACAGACAGACGTGCAATAGATTTCGTAACAGATTAACATAATAAATTTGCAGTCATCCGTATGACACAATGATACATAAAGAGAGACAGAGAGAGAAATTGAGACAGAACCAGAGAGATGCAGGGCATATCTATTCTCTATCTCTATTCAGTTGGGCATTTCAATTCTGTACGACTGCCCTTCAATTTAAACTATATTTTTGGCGCCAATCCAGTGGCGCCACCAGGGGGTGTGGCCAAGGGGGGCCACGGCAACCCTAATACTATCACTGACCCTCCTCCCACTGGCCTCTCAGCAAAAATGTTATTACGTAGGCTTGTTCCCAGTAAAACTTTTGTTCACTACAACCAATGTACTGCATATTTATCTTTTTAAGGAAAAGAACAAAGTGAACGATGAATTGACTAATATGTACGTAGAGATACATAACATTTTATAACAGGATTTGTATGGAACTCAAAGTGTTAACTATGCTGGTATTTGTCTATGTACATCAGATAATTAGTAACATTACCTGTAAAATAAAGTTCAGCTGGTTGTACTCTGCAATCCTCTGTGGTAGATTCCACTAAATTTCTTTAACTCTCATATTGGTACAGTTTTCAACCAGCCTATATACTGCAACAGCATGATACTCCTGAAATTCAGTAATAGTTTTTGGTGCCACTGGGCTAGTCTAGTTTTAACTGCTTTATACTGTATAGACAGCCAGCCAGACAGATGGATGTGAATGTGGTAGACAGGGTGTGGTGTGCACTGACAAGTTTTCCATGATGAGCTTTGCACCTCGCCTCAGGAAAATCACATTCTCACATCACTTTCTCTTTAGTGACAAAAAAGGAGAGAAAACCCAAATAAAACAAAGCTAAATCCAGCTACGTTCACACTCCCTCTATTTCTAGTCTTTTCTCGCTGTCTAACACCGTCTCAAACACACGCAACCTTCCCACCTTCGCTGACTGTAACACATCAGTCACTTCGCACAGCACACATGGTGAGTGGGGGGGAACATTGCACATGTTACTTCACTCGCCTTTAACACACCTCGGGCTGTTCATGGTGCACACACTGACATGCACAACGCATACAAACACACATGCTTACTTCAAAAGGTACGTAGTCAGGAGGCAGTTTCTCCAGCATGTCGTCAGCCAGCCTGGACACCACAGCCTCTCTGGTTTCGCCTCCACCTGATGAGCTGTCTTTAGGCTGAATACTGAGGATGGTGTCCAGTACGTCCTTCGCCAGCTTACTCTGGTAGGTTATGTCTGCGTTGGGGTGGAGACCAAACACCTCTGGAGTGTCATAGGCTGGCAGACACTGAAAAAGATAAAACGTTGTGAACCAGAGGTCATTTGGCTCTCAGGGCATCTGTGAAAATATTTTCAGAAAGAAAAAGCCAAAATGCATTTTCTCTACTCTCACAACAAGTGCTGTGTGAGGGCCCGAGTCCCCCCATAGAGTAACTTATCACCTCACACTGAGCTGGCAGAAACAGGCTGCCAGAGCTTATGGGAGTAACACTCCAACAATGTGGAATAGGTTTTTATGTGCTTTTTTTTTTTTTTAGCTTTGGTTACCTCTTTTTACCTCAGTTTCATATACCAGGGTTCCTACAGCTTGAGCCATGCAAGATTTAACAATTTTTAAAAATTTTTTAATGCCACTCGGAATAAAAATTAAGACAAATTTTACAATGACCAAAACTGAAGGGAAACAAACACGAACCCACATCAATTACTTAAGATGAGGGACAATTTTGCCCAAATGTTTACTGTAGCATAAAACACAACGAGGGTGGAACAGATCTGGGGAATACCTGGTGTTTGGCAGGTATTCTTGGCAATTTTGTGTTGCTCACTTTGCATGTGGGATTCAGCTGGCTTGATTCCCATCACACTGAGTTTGAAAAACATTTTGTAAAAAATACACCAAGCCTTGTACCACTTTCAGCCATGCCACAAAGTCTTGGTTAAACAGCCAGTTTTGATTGAATTTGTACTTCCTCCTGTCTACCAGGGTAAAGTGACATTTAACTAGCAGACTGTGGATCCTCTGCTCTGAGCATCCTGGCCAAAGACAAAACCTGATTCTGATTTATTAATTTAAGAAAAAGGGACAGTGAGCATTGATTAACATCTTAACAAATGTAAATGCACCCAAAATAGCTTAAAGGCTGGTTTTCATCGGCAGGCCCTTCACCAGCTGTAAAAAGGCATCCCAGAAAAATTAAAAGCAACAATAATATACAACATGTAACACAGGTCAAAAACATGTTGCATTATAGCAAAAAACACATCACATATAGCCTAATACCTTTACAGCCAAAGTCCACTATCGCATGTTACAGTTAAATCTTACGTATCAGTGTTCACATCTTTGGGTGTCAACTAGTCTGAGTGGGTGGAAGTTCGCTGCAAAGATCAGCCTCTCATTGGGTGGAACGAGCCACCCGCTGAAGTCCCGCCCTACCACCTCAGGTTGCAGTTTTCAACACGTCCTTTACTAACTTTTGCGGTGTTTGATCTTGCGGGGATGTAGCCATTTTTCTGCCATGGTTTCGCGTCCTGTAGGCGATATTTTTGTGGGCGTTACACCAAAACCTGTTTCCCCCCGGCAATATTTTTGCAAGCGCACCGTTGCTGTGGCACCGCCCAGAACGATTGTGATTGGTTGAAAGAAATACAAGCAGCCGGGGCGTTTTTTTCTCCAATCTTAAAGTGAGAGTCGGCCCAGCCAGACCTTTCTTTTCTTGAGAAAGGTCTGGTGAGCGAGACTAGGTGTCAACAAGCCATTTCTTGGCATTAAACTTAAATGAGTGATATGATGGAGACTCTCTAATTGTCTGTGGTGCTGAATTCCACTGATGCCATGCCCTGAAGAAAAAAACAAAACGCCTGGCTGAATGCAGTTTTTTCTCAGCGGGATCGTGCAGTCTCCCCTAGCTGTCTCTCTAGTAGCTGTCAGTGGTCTGCGAGTGGTCTTGGCTCTGCTATCTTGCCCTGTAATACTGCGAGAGGCAGTCGCTAAATGTATTTGAAAAACCGTTGATGTTACCAATTATTCAAAGATTTATAAGATACAATATGATAGGGTACGGTACAGTACGGTACGATACCATACGATATAATGCAATGCGATACAATACAATGCGATAGAAGACTGATTTCAGACATTTAAATACCATTCAGGCCTTATTTATAGAAGAATGAATTTGGTCTTTTCAGACTTATGAAGGGTCCACGGGAACCCTGAAAACATATGTCCCCTGCACTGCACTGCTGTTTTGGTCACTACTATTAAGCCACTGTTGGCCATGGTAAGGCGTAGACAGCCAAGTGTCTCCTCTGATACATACAGTGTCACCAGCTGCTTCTTTTCACCCTCCGGTGAAGAGCTTCTGTGAGGCTGCAACATGAAGAACATTCATGAAATCCCTCCCAGTCCAACGTTGCATGTGACCAACTAGGAAATGCTAGTGGAGTGACGAAATCACTCCCTTGCTTCCCACAAACACAGCCAATACTGCTTAGTAGGCCTGCGACCAAGCCAAAGGTTCAGCTGCTGTAAAATGAGCTCCTGTCTCTATGGTGATGTGTGGCTGTGTACCTATGTGTCTGTGTGAGAATATTACAATGTACGAGCATGAAGACAAGACACCAATTCATTCTTGTGCTGCACCAATTACAGGGGACCTTTGCTGCATCTCTCTTTGCCTCATTTTCTGTCAGTTTTCCACTATAACTATCTAATAAAAGCTATAAAATGCTGCAAACCATATGGATAATAAAGTTCACAAAGCATCAATAGCAATTTTCCTGCTGGTCTCATAGGATAAATAATTTAAGTGGATGTATGACTCACTGATATCATTGTGTATTATTTCTTTTCAAGGTCTGTTGGCTTAAAGAAATCTACAGGGAAAAAAATGAATACAAGCAAACTGCCGCAGCTCTATGCTTTATTTAAAAAATGTTTAAATTAAAATCAGGGTGTAAGTTGTTGAAATATTGATATTCGAACCTCAAAAGTGACTCAAGAAGTGAGCTGATGTCAGATCAAACACAGCTAGAAGCTTTAATTGGTTCAAAGAAGTCATGCAAGTAGCGTCTCTCTCACTGATGACAGGACGGACCATCTGATACTGCAGTGTGACTAATGAGTGTCTTCATAAAACTGGAACATTCAAACTAACTTACTCTGTAGAGGCTGCACAAAGCTTCATTATGATCAACAATGTCATGTCAGCAAAGCCCCTAACAACCAAAGATAGATCCGATATGTTGCCAGCTTTGTTTATTTTAGACAAAAACACATCAGGGATGGTGCAATGGTGTGAAACTGCAATTAGCACATAGAACATAGAGTTTCGCATGTGCATGTTAGCACGTTTTTTGCAAACACCATTTTTTGTCTTCTTGGCTGAAACAGATTGTTTTGTTTGTCTATAATTAGATTTCTATGGAGCCTGGGAGTGGCCACGGAGAGCAATAAAATGAATCCAAGCTTTGTTTCATTTGTGCAGTTATCATTCATTACCTCAACTTAACTAAGCCTTTAACACGTTTTGGTTAATTTGTGTGCACAAGATGTAATTCATGGCCCCAGTGTAATTAAATCATTTCATCTTTTTGGTTATTTTGTGCACATAAGATGTGTGTAGGTCTGATGACGTTATATCATGATGTGACTCTGCGTGCTTAAGCCAAGTTTGGGCTCTTTTTGGTAGTAATCACTATAATAGCTTGGGTCTTTGTATTATACACGGAAGACCTTTCCTTGACATAGGTGACTCTTTACAGCCATTTGAAGGCAGCAGGTATTTGTTACACCTGCAGTTTGTAACTGGAGCGAAATTGTGCACTGTTGAAGCACAATTACACACAGCAGATCTGCTAGTTACATTAGGTAGAGCCAGCATTTGACTGTTGGAAACAACCACAGACGGCCCCTGCTTATGGGCACACCAACTGTGTCATTTTGATTACAAATTATTATTTTCTTTTGCACATTAATGGGTGTGTTGGTGACTGTCACATTGAAAACAGTTCACACAGCTCCAGAAAAATTGTGAATCCCTTAAAACTATTCTCTCTGCCTACAACTCCTTCAGGACTGTCCGTTCCTGCCAGTCTTTTGCCCGCTGTCTCCATCCTTCACATATGAACCAAAATGTGAGAATGATTTAATTAAAGGGCAACTTCAGCATTTTTCAACCTGGATCCTTTTTCCCCATGTTTCTGTGTCAAAGTGTTGTGTTGATGTGAACAACAAATTCTGAAACTGGTCCAGTATTGAGAGAGATCACTGCAGCCAGCAGCAGCGCCACACCTGCAACGTAGATGGGGCAACTGTGCTCTGTCACTGTACAGTACGTCCATTAAAAGTGGTTACATATGCCACTGACAGGCTCAGATTGTTATTAGCTCAATACTAGACCAATTTCAAAAAGTGCTTATTACATCAGTCTAGGGCATTAACGACTTTAATTTTTTTCAGGTCGACTTATCTGTCAATAAAGTCTAAGTCAAGTCGACAAGTCATTTGATGACGTCATCACATTGACACGGCGGAGGAAAGTGAAGTATCTCCACACATGTGATGTGTGTCTGTCGGGCCCGAACATACTCGGGCGGAACGTAAGCGGAACGGACTCCGCGGAGGTCCACGTGGACTCAAAGCGGACGTCCGCAAGCCCTGTGCGCACAAAGCTCAGATTTTACGACCGCGCGGACTCCGCTCCACGCACCAGTGACTGCTCGGCATGTATTTTTCACATCGCGGGGATTTTTCACGGACATTTTTTCAGGAAACTACAATGCAGAAGTGCGCTCGACTATGAAAGCCCGAATGACTGCGGACATTCCTCGCGGAGTCCGCTCCGCTTATAGTACGCCCGAGTATGTTCACTTAGTATCAGTATCAGCGTAAGCCAATCAGAGGCAGCGATTGCATTCCGTACACAAGCACACAGAGAGAGAGAGAGAGAGAGAGGGAAAAAACACACGATTTGTTGACTCCTCCCGGGGGGTGTCGACTTGTGCCACTGACGTCGATATGTCGACTTTTCTGTTAATGCCCTACATCAGTCACTTAGATACAAAACCATGGAAAAACAGATTTCAGGTATTTTCCCAGGTGCCATGGATGATTATTACCTGTTTTTGACAATGTGGATGAGGCCTTTGAATTCGATTTCCACCCGTATTTATTTGAGGGGGAGCAGAGTTAGAGAGGGGCAACAGGCAGTTCAGTGCCTTTGTTTAAAGAGTGGTTCGTGTTTGTGCATTCCAGAACTGTGCCGACAAAGTATAGAGCTACATTTCACACAGCTTTCATCAACTATCTTTGTCAGATATGGACAGGCTGAAGTTGTGGCTAGCTGTGCTACATATATCCTAACACCCCTGTCTATAAACTGCACATGCAAACCGTCGGGTCTGCAGTGACCATTTTGACCGGGATGACCACTGCCAGTCAAAGAGGAGAAGAAATCAAGAACTAATTTTCCTAAAGAAAACTGCTGTTCCAGGAGTTGATTTACCTGCTGCACACAGAGTGGAGGTAGGCTAATGCTTTCAGCTAAAGTTATTATGTTGACCTGCAGAACGTTACACATGTGTGTGGCAGGACAACAGCAAAAACAATCGATCAATAAACAATCAGTAGGTGCAAAATATCAGCTGATTTAGCACTAATTTTAATAAATCTATATAGATGGATTTTCACATTTTCAGTGGTTGACAACAGTTGCAAAATAAGTGATATCAACAAGCTGACACTATCAGTGCCACAGTGTGTGCATGGTGGAAAAATATATTTATGCTTCAGAATTATACAGCCTTTGATATATTTTACACCTACATTTGTCCTTCCTATACACCAAGGACATACCTACTGGCAATGAGTGAAGATGCTAACAGTTATTCTAGGAGCCCCTATGCACAGTCTAACAAGACAAAATAATCATTTGTTATTGCCACTGCGGGGAAATTTGCAGCATTACAGCAGCAAAGGGGATAGTGGAATAACAAGAAGCATCAGCAAGATATGATATATTTGTGAACAGTAAACACAAATAAAAACCTCTGCTGCCTGATGTCCTGCCCCCCCCCCCTTTCTCTCTCTCTCTCTCTCTCTCTCTCTCCTTTTTTTACACAGAGATCACGCTATAAGGACACTACAAAGTTCCTATTTTATGCCTCCTTTGCATTTTTACACCGAACCAAGTGATGGCAGCATCATTCCATTCCAGTGTTGGCTTCTAGTGTGACATAAAACACAGGCGTCAGCTGTGCTTTCTAAACAACATCTATGACATTAACGTGTCATTAACAATCATTTACCAGCCCTGTTATATGACGGCTGATGTCGTCCTTCCCTCGGAAGGAACTCCCAAATCTCATTGTTTTTCCAATTTGTGAACATTTATGGCCACTGTTCTTCTTTTTTGAGTAAGCTGCTAACTGCTAACAGCTACTTTTAAAATCACCTGCAGTGGGTCACATGCATGCCACCTATGATACCATCATGCAGGCTGTCCTGTTCATACAGACACCATTTTGGCGCTATTACTATCCCATGGCAGTTTACCTTATATACAGAATGGCGAGACGGTATAACAGCATGATATTCCCGCCTTGAACAGGTAGTGTAACCGGGGCTTCTCTCTCTCTCTCGTCTGCTCTTTGTACATATACTCTGGCTCAAATAAAAACAGGTGGTGATTGACTACAATTGACTACATTGTCGAAATCAGGTAAATAATCATCCATGACACTTAAAACCTTGTAGACAACACTAAACTATGTTTTCTGTAAACTACTCTGGTCACTATACTCTCCTCAGATCTCATGCACGTTTCCTCTGTTATCCTCCTGCAACAAGTTACATATCGTGAAATTTCAGAACAAAACCTCCGCTTAACAAGGCAATAACAAACAGACCGGATCAAGTGAAAGGTAAAGGGACACTTCAGACACTTATAATAACAATCTAAGCAAAAATAACCACTTTTAAAGCTATAGTTGGTAATCCTGTTCAGAAACACTTCTTGTTATACTGGGTGAAATGGTCCTTCTATCCTGAGAGTAGTCAATACATAATGTGTTCAGAAAAAGGAATGAAAAAAATCCGACCTCTGTGGCAGCTGCAGGCCTGTAAAAACCCTGACCAATCCCTGCGAGTCGGTGCGAATGTAAAGAACCAATCAGATGCCTTCATGTCTCGTCCTGCCCGAGCCCCCCTCCATCCCTCCCTCCCTCCCTCCTCCCTGCGTGCACTCATCACGTGTCACCGTTGCCAGAAATATTCAGCACACTCCTCAGCAGAAATACAGAGTTAGCAGGAGTTTGCTGAACAATGGCAGAGAAAATGCAGCCAAAAGTACCACTTCCAGTGTTACTTGTAATGGCTCGCCCCACTAAACAGGCTGAGAAAAGAAAGTCGGAGGCAGAAAAGGCTGCGACGAAAAAGGCTTTGGATAAAGCGAGAGGACAAACCAGACATCAACATCGGTGCAGCTTTTGAACGGTGGAGACAACTGAGGGAGCTGAAGGGCCTGAAAAGTGATGCAGAGGTTGCTGTCTTTCTGTTGGACAGGTAATTATTTGTTCGCTTCGGGGGGATTTGTTATTTTACTCGGCTCACCTCTGCCCTGCTGACTTCTACTGCAGGATGCACGTTCAAATTTGTGGAGCCGTGGCTTTGGACGGAGCACTGACGGGAGGGGGAGGAGGGGGTGGAGCTTAGAGGAGGTGCCGCTTTCAAATCTTGCTAGCTCTCCAACATTACCAACTATAGCTTTAAAGGACGTACAGTGATGATGTTCAACTGACACAAATGCTGGGAGAATTGGGTCCAGGTTGGAAAGTTATCTTCTAAGTTGAGGCCAGTAAGTAAATCTCATGCGTACAAGTTAACCTAAATATGGTATCATTTGAATTCAATTGAGGTAACAAATTATATCTTGTGCACGTGAGTTATATAAAACATGGCCTAGATTTTTATCTCTTTTTGGATTGAGAGCAGCTCAATTTGCTTTGGGTAAATAGAGGCCCATGTGATGTACTGTATGTTGTCATCGGTTAGTCTATCCCTGGAACATCCATCACACTGTGTATATGCAGTCAAACATCAGGACAGGCTGATCCACTGAGTAAAATGGGAGGTGATGAGGAGAGAGTCACTGGGTGCTGGACAGAACAGTCTTTGTCCCTCGCTGTGGTCATTTATTTCCTCTTAGGGAATTTTAGCTTTGTTCCTGTCTGTCTGCATTTCATTTAAATCCACAGAAGTGTGGACACACACACACACACAGGGACACATTGTGTGTATTTATGAATAAAGTGTGAACATGTGTGTTCATATGTGCTTTTGAATGTTGTGCCTGTGTGCCTGTGTGCGTGTATGCGTGTGTGTGTTCTCCAAGGCTGTGTTTGTCATTCTCTATTTGAGAGGCGGTGCAGAGGAATAAGCTTGCTGAGCCTGGCAGCCCTGAGCATCCATCATAATGAAACTAGCTTTAATGAAACTAGCTCAGGAACTGCCCCCAGACATACACACACATACACACACACACACACACACACACGGGCGCACACAGCACATACACAAACCCACTAGTTAAGCACACAAGCACACTGATAAATCATACATAATCTGTAATAAAATGAGCATGCTTGCATTCCATCTAAAAATCACACATGGCAGCCTGTATCTGGACGTGACAGGAGCGCAGTGTTAGCTGTGTGTCTGCGGAAACCTCGTATCTACAGGGCTGCTCTTTTCACTGTTTGTGATGTCACTAAAAGCTGACAACATAGAAAAAACTGAAACAAATGGGAACATCACATGACGGGTGCAGAATTTGAACAATGTGCTAACATACATGAAAATCCTCAAGGCCGCAGCCCTTATCAGAGAACCACTCTGACATTTCCGCACCCCTGCGTCCAGTCATACAAATGCCTTCACATCTGTTGTATTATTTGTAGAAGCCAAAAATAAGTGCATCATCAATATCATCATCATCCACCTGAGAGTGACTCACCTGAATGTAAGTCAGGTACTGGTCAACATTGGAGCACTTTGGGATACTGTAGCCTTTGTAGAAGTTGAAAGCAGGTCCAAACATGTCCTCACTGAACCACACCTTGGCAAAGGTGTTGAGGAGGCGTTTGTCATAGTCATCAGTCACACGGCCACCGTATTGAATCTCTCCGATCATGTATCGCACTGTGGTCCATGATACACCCTGAGTAGATATGAAATAGTGATATACATGACGACTGGAAATACAGTTACAGTGAAATGGTTACAGTTGTTGAAAAGGCAGGAGTCGATAAATGTGTGCTTTCATTTGTGCAGTGTATTGTGAGGAGACTGGAAATAACATGGTAAAGGTAGACTTTACTGTCTGCATCCAAATGTAATGCAAATTGTTACCAAATTTTCAGAAAATAGCAAACATAATACAAATGCATGTGCTTTTCCATCCACTACTGTTATGTGCATGCTGAGGGTTGGTTTATCTAGATAAGCAGTAGGTGGCACTTATCCTCCTGTCAAGTGCCACTGCAGAAGAGGGCACAACGAGATAACGTAATTAAAAGAGCAGTGGTCAAACCTCAAATGATGGAAACCAATGGCTGTGTAATAATAAAGAGCACAGTGGACAATGGAAATAGAGAGTTTTGAACAACTTATATTACAGCCCTGTGCTCTTTGAAGAGTTCTGATATCAGCACTGTGTGCATAAGCATGTTAAAGGGATAGTTCGACATTTTGGCAAATTCGCCTATTGCCGTAATCCCTATAGTCATATGAGTAGGTACATTACCTTTAATTGTCAGTGCCTGCTGTTCTGAGATCGGTGGGACAGAGCTGCCCACTGAAATGGAGGTGAACGATACAGCCCCCTCTCTCCCTCAAAACTAATCAAATACACCATCAAATGACTCCAAAACGCTCTTGTGGACAACACATGGCTTGCGCATTCCCCACGCTATGAAATAAAAATGTATATTTAAGTAACATTACGACACATGAAGCAAATACTCAGAACTACTTTCTTGAGTAAACCACTGGGCGGAGTGACACAGTGTGTACCTGAGACAGTGCCGTAGTTATTGCTTGCAGCCTTGCATTTGCGGTATCGTCAGCTGGACGCACCAGAAAGTTTGATAAAAGTTTACAGAGTGTTGTTGTAAATCATGGTTTACACATGTATTGTAAAAGGTTGCGTTAACAAGCAGAAGACATGGAGCAGAGTGAAGTTTCACATAGTACCAACCAAAAATATGGACAGGATGAAACAATTTGTGGAAATGGTCCGGAAAATGTTTGTTTGCTCCAAACATTTTTTACCGGAGGACTACAGTGAAAGGATGGAGCGCAGAAGCTCAGGAATGGTTCAAACGCTTTTCTTGAAAGATACTGCCATACCATCTGTTGGCATCACAAAACGAGCAGACGTGGTAAGTGATCGTTATGTATTTTGCTCAGCAATCTCTCTGCTATAACGTTACCTCCATGTTGAGTAACATTAGCCTACAACCCAAGCATGGTAAATAAGGCTAAAATGCAAACGTTGCTGTGGTTATGTTGTGGATAAGTGCTTGCCCAGAGCATATAGTGAAGTGACTGGCATTACTTCTCATTGTTGGGAATAAACAGCCTGCTAGGGAACATTTTATGTTGTTGTTCCCTCAGGAGTTGTGGTGATTTATGAGTGTGGAGTTAGCATGTTCTCCCCGTGTTCCGGTGATTATTTGGGGCTTACTCTCGTCCCATCTGAGGACTTTGAAATTGAGGAGGAACAGCATTTCTTTGTTGAGCCGTATTTGTTTGAGCCCGAGTATACGGAGGGAACTCAGGCTACTGGACGAAGCAGCTGCCGCAGCTCATGAGCCTATCCCTCAGCCAGCCGCAGAATACCAGAGTCGAGCACTGGAAACCTGGTGGTGTAGTTGTTTCAAATGCAAAGCAATGCCAACGGATGAGGAAAGTCTTTGCTGTTCAGACTGGGAATTGGCGATGCCTGCACTTGACAATCTGGACATCAGTACTGACGAGACTGCTGCTCTTCAGAGACCTTGCATCACCGATCACCCTGAGCGCGCACACGTGAGCGCGGAGCACAGAGAAGCAGTCAGAGCTACAGGCTACAGTGAGGCTAAAAACAGAGTTCAAATGACGTTTTTCAAAACAGCTTTTTATGTCGGGGCTGCAGCACACTTGGATCACTACGGATGAGCAGTATGGAGATACTTTGTGGATTCAATTTTGTGTTCTTGGACGTTAGTCTGGGGCGCCGTCTGCCATTAGGTGTGCTAGCTGCTCCCCCCGCCGATCTCCGTAAGGGATGTGAGGACTCTAAAACTTCACCAGGGCCTCCATCGGCATATGGGTGAGTAGATAATGGCTGAATTTTCATTTTTGGGTGCACTGTCCCTTTAAGTTTGAGCTAAAGAGTACTTCGCCAACCACTGGAGAGGTGTCAGCTCCTACCTTTTTAATGTCCATGTCATCCAGGTGGTTCTGAACAAACTGGACAGTGGCGTTGAAGTCGGCCTGGTTGAACTCGTAAGGGATGTTCCATCCCAGGGGCCCATACTTTCTCCTCTCCTGTACTGTGCTGTGGAGAAATGCCACTCCATACAGCATTGGCTTCCACTGCACCATGTTACTGACGTCCAAAAGGTCCTGGTTTATACCTGGAAAGGGTTACAAGGATGAGTGCTTGAACAGTCCTCTTCAAATGAAGAGTGAACGTACAGAAATCAGTGGTTCAAAATGGTTCAATCAGCTCTTGAGGTCAACACTTGGATCTGCAATCCAAAGCCTCCAAGCTACAGAACCTTTGTTACTTCCACTACAGCAGACTTAAAAAGGAGGAACAAATATCAGTGCAGATTTCCTTTTCAAAGACAAAATAAAAAGCAGTTTGAGACTAAAAAATAGCTTTAAGCAGGTGACTCCTGATCTCAAGGAACAAATGTTATTTATACATATTTGCTGAGTAAATCAGTTTAATTAAATTGGTTTAACATTTTAAGATGTAGCAATTTCTGTAAGTCTGGATATGACACACATACAGCACTGTAGGCAAACTTTTAAATTAGCATAATGCAAGTTGACAACTCTCTTTTGGGAAATCTCTGACAGGCAATGTCTCAAAGGGCTTTCCTGAGCGCTAATGAAGTTTGGGAAATATTGCCAGGCTCAGGAGGATAACAGTGTGGTAAAGTGATTTAAAATTTCATCTGAGAAACTTCAGCTGAAATTCCCACGTTAATCTACAAAATAATTAATAATTGAAAATATTAGCAGCATTTTTTTTTAAATCCACACATAGGATTGCAAAAATGCTCAATACTAAAAAATATCTCTGCAATTTCAACCTAATAAGCAATCCCATGTGTCAGGTTTGTTTTCTCTCAAATCGAGGTGATTTAACCTTACTTCATCTGGGAATTTTTACATTTGTAACAACACAAAATATGAGCAAAACAAGTGCTGCTTTGAGGGATTATAGGGAAAAATCTGCACATCCCGAAAAGTGTAATTTCTGAACACAACAAGTATGATTTCTCCTGATCTGATAAAGAAATGCAATTTTTAATTGGGAGCTGAAGACAAGCATCTATCCAAACCTGTAACTGCCCTCCAGGGACACTCACATATCTCTTTTCCATATGAGCCAAACAAAGACAGCTGGTTCATATGTATTAAATATTCTTCTCTTCCTCCCTCTTTGAATAACAACACAAACCACGTGTTTCAACCTGTTTAAAAATTTACGAACCTCACAGGCTTTTGGTACTTGGGTGTAAAATACACTGAATTAAGCAGCAGTTGTTTATCATCTTTTCTCCTGCTGACTTTGCCCTAGGATACGTACACATTCCTTTAGTTACCGATTATGTGACAGATTGAAGGTCTGTGTGTGGCTGAGTGTGTATTTGTGTGCAACCACAACAGTTGTTTACACGTGTGCACATCAAGAATAATAAGAGACGATTCTGAATGCTCATCAGTGTTACTTGTTCTGTCTCGTTCACAAGGACACGTGTCTGATCCCCCTGTAATTATAGAGAGAGAATCAATCTGTTGATAGTTTAAGTTATTTCCACCATATTTACGCCGAGAAGCATTTTTAGCCTGGACTACTGTATTGATCCGGACACAGCGTGTGCAGCCTCACCATTCTGATCTTGCTCAGTGAAATGACAGATTAAGAATTGTAAACTATTGTGTTTTACTTTAAACTGAACTAAGCCAATCTGGTCCCACCTCCATAGGTCCTCTTAAGCCCCGCCTTGAGGCCCTGTGGTGGTTCGTTGGTGAACTTGATTGACATCTGCAGAAGGGTGATGGGGAAGTGTCTGTGGACCTCTGTGGTCATCCAAAGGCGGAAGCTGTCATGGACAATGTCTGTCTCTGTCACTGTGTCCATTAGCTCGTCCATGAAGTCCAGACCAAGGTGGCAGTTCTGGAGTAAAGCCCAGCCACCCTGGAGACAAATTATAAAAGTAATGGTCATCATCCATATCCAGGACTGCAAATTAATGATGTAGTCAAGATCTAAAAAAAAAGTTAAGGCTGCAAGCAGCAATTACCTGACCCTCGCAGCTTCCTACATGTTGTGGACGCTGGCCGTATACTGGTTGATGCAGACGGAAATGCTTGAACTTACTTATTGCAAATTATTATTAAATTTAACTACTTCCTGTGTCCACCATGTGGGGCTGAGAGAAAACACGCATAACATGCATTATGTTGCTGCATGTCAAGTGTAGACCACACAAAATTCATGTTGCTCCACAAGGCCTAATTCCTGTTGACAGCAGGTGGCGCAATTATGTTGACTCAATATTGACATACAAATACCCTCAGGCTGGAACTGCTATCAAGCATGAGAAGTTTGGGGCAGATTCGATAATGTACCATGGATGTATAAAAAGAACAGGATACAGTGTTAGAGGTGGGCCCGATTCACTCCTATGAAAGTTGGTCAGTGGTACATTAAGCCTAAATAGCTCTATTTCCATGGCATAAAATTACCCAGATCATCTGCATCGTGGGGCCCATAGAGCAAGCACACTAGAGACTAAAAAAAGTGATCTAATCGTGCGCCTCCTCTAGAATTTTGAAGTTATTGGACTGAATGGATCAAATCTCAATTGTGAAATGAGTCATTTTGCAGGGATTGTAACGCTCAAGTCTACAGGAAAAACTCTTTTTTGGCCCGATGGCATCATGTGATGGACCTGGACGTTGTAATTCCTATTTTGGCCACTATGAACAATTGACTTCAAAGCCTGGCACTGTTCTTGGGGGCTTAATATGTACACTCAAGACAAACAAAAACACACCAGCCGCACCTCTGCCGAGGTGAGCTGCCATAGGAGCAGAGAAAAAGAGCTACTACAGGAATGGTATGTATGGCTGGTATGTACAAGCAGAGAGTGAGTGGGGGAAAAATAGCAAATTTTTCACCAATTCTGATGTGCGTTCAGTGAGTTTTAGCACCTTTAGCCCCTCAAAAACAGGAATGATTTGTATAAATAATTCCTTGCATTACATCATTATGGTCCTTGCACTGGTCAGTGCTTGGGCGCTAAAAATACAATAAAATAGAATAAGGTCTTTGTGAGTGACTCACTCTGAAAAGGTTGGTCTCTTTCAGACAGCTTAAGAGACATTTCACAGATAGTTTTCAGAGCACTTTGCTGTCTAGTTAAATATATTGCATGAAACAACCGCTCTGCTGCTGCATGGACTGTCGCAAAGATAGCAGTACACTCACACCACTGACTCACATTAGCCATGGTCTGCTGCAGAAGCTTGCGGGCGTGGACCTCTTGTCCTTGTCCCATCGAGACATATCGGGTCTCAATCTTCAGCCTCTTTCCCAGCGCGATGATTGAGTCGGTTGGATCTGAGCCCATTGACAAGAAGCAGGTGAGAGGTGTTCGTGGGTCTGATTCTTCCCACGTCTTCTCCAAGTCGAGAATCACCCCTTCAGTGTATTTCTCACCCATTGCGTCCATTATGTATTTACGTGCCTAGAGGAGACACAGAAAGCAATGAGGCAAACTAGACATGTTTTCTTTACTGCTTTATAGTGCGGGCCAAGTTAAAACTAAACATTGGAATATATTTACTTTCTGGAAGGCGAGGAGTGAATAGTTCAAAGAATTTTTCTTTACTGGCTTACTCTTTTTAAATCAACAGTAAAGACTGCTGCTGCTGGAGGTCGGTAAAGGACAACTGCTGGACTGTTTGTGAGTGCATCAAAATAAATTCCACTCCAGGCTTGTCTGCAGTGGACCAAAAAACTACCCATCAGTAAAAAGTGAATGTCCATTAGCCTTTGTAGATAGTCAGGCTCAGTAAGCTTCAGAGAGAAAGCTGTTTCACTAAATGTATTCCACTTTTCCCTTCAAGGAAAGACTTGGCCACAGGAGATATTACTGTAGATTAAGAGAATTTTAGACTCTCGCACTTTACTGAACTCGGTCTCATTATTGCAAGTAAACCAGCATCTCTTTTCCAGCCTGTCAATTAATTAAAGATATGCTGCTTTGGGGCACTCTGCTGTATTTCTAGTAGTAGTTAATTTGAGTTTAAGTTACAATATGACTGCACTGTATTGTTGCAAATTCACTATGATGCAATTTAGCAATTGTGGGAATTGGATTCACACACACACACACACACACACACACACACACACACAAACACTAACTTGTGCAATGGTCCTGTCGGGACACCAGCAGCGTATGAGGAGCAGGCGTCTAAAACAGTCAAGAGCCTGGTCGTAGGAGTTTGGGACCACCTCCTCCTCCGGGGCCTCTTTATCAAACCATGACTTCCACTGTTTCTCGTTACGGCTTATCTGAAAGAAATGTGTTAACAGCTCTGACACAGGGACACACAGATAGGTCCATTTTTTCCCATTACATCAAATCTGGACAGAACGAGAAGATGCAGGGAAAAATCGATACGTACTGCAAGCTAAAACATTGAGACACAACTAGTGGTAAAAACAGCCCCAGAGTTAAATCTATGAAGAAAAAAGCAAGGATCACTAAGTACACTACATTTCTTTTAAATACTGAAATGTATTCACTGTGCACTCTCCTAGATATACAACACAAATTGTCCAGATTGCCCTAATGTGTTAAAGGACCATGATGAACATGTTGCTTTCTGCGCCTGTCTCTACCTGCACAATATGTTTGTGTGCCGATTGTTACTATTTTGTTCCTTCTTCTCTCCTCTTAAACGAACAAAGCAAACAAACACAGGCAGTAAAAATGTAGTTCTTAGACAAAAAGCACCCAGAAATAAAGAGAAATTATTTGTTAGAATCTTTTTACCCAGTTTTCATAAAGATTCTGACATTCACCACTGTCTTCTTTGGGACTTGTTCTTGGGTAAGCACACTCAAGAGCACCTCTTATGCACATTTTGTATTGCAAAATAATTGGTTATTGCGTTTTCTTTAATTCTACAGTTTTATAATACTTCACTGATTTTATCGAAACCGCTTATCGTGTTAGGGGTTGCGAGGGGGGTGGAGCCTACCCCAGCTGACGTTGGGCGAGAGGCAAAGTATACCCTGGAGGGTATTACAAGGATGGCACATTGAGACAGACAGTCATTCATGCTCACATTCACACCTATGGACAACTTAGAGTCACCAATTAACCTAACCTGCATGTCTCTGGGCTGTGGGAGAAAGCCGGAGTACCCAGAGACAACCCACGCTGACATGGGGAGAACATGCAAACTCTGCTCCGAAGGGCTCCCACACCCTGGGTTTGAACCAGGAACCCTCTTGCTGTTTTTTTTGTGTGTTATTCTATACCAACTCCTGATGTTATATGACAGCTGGTTTGGCGTTCACTTCCTGCAGAAGTACCTCCACTTCACTGCTATTGAAGTTTTGGAGTCATTGCTCTACCCTCGTCAGACTTTCAGCTGGGCATTCTTGACTTAATTCTCTCAACTTCTCTTCTTCATTTTCTGTGTGTGCATTCCTGCAGTCCTATAACCTTATATAGTGATTGGCGGGGCGTTTACTGACAGTATGCTAATTAGGATGAACGGGCACATGATTTCAACTCATGAGGACAATGGGATTCATTATTACAAGAACACAGGTGAGAAAAATTCTGCAGTTTAGGAACACGGCAAATCTGATGTAGACTTTTCTTAGGGGCTTTCTCAAGATAAGATAAGATGCCTTTATTGCCACTATATACAGTGATACAGTGAAATTTCAAGTGCCCTCACAGTGACATTTAAGACTTTACATACATTACGTGAATTCATACATACACACCCATACACACTCCCACTCATACAACAACTAACACAAGATAAAATAAGATCAAATTTTAAGAAAAAAAATTGCAAGATGGTAATGTACCGACATACAGTATTATGTCTTAAATAGTAGAAATGCTCCCAATCATTTCACAACAAACACTGTCTGGCACATTCTGTACTGCATCATGTAACTCAGATGATTATAAACATGAGGTCCTGAATTGAAGCTTGTCACACTGTGCTTAGCGCAAGTCGCCTGGATGGCAGTTCATATGAAAACCATGTAAACACTATGTGCTTTAGAGAGGTGATACTAATGCTTGACAGCACAACATATGCAAATATACTGTGACATCACATAACCTACTAATCACTGTGTTTACATGCACGCAGGAAACCAGGCTACTGGGAGGAATAAGGTTAAAGCAGGAAATCAGAGATCGTGTTTACAGTACATGCACCACAATAACCTGCTAACTTTATAAATGCTATTTAGATGCAGCCTGTGAGTAATCAGATTTACCCTAGGTCACAGACATATCTTTCCTGTCTGAAGTCTCTGTCATGAATATGTGCATGTGTAAATGCCTTTTAGAAACCCAGTAAATTCATACACATGGACAAGAAATCAGATTTCTCTAACAGCAATATGGCTTTGTTAACCGGCCTGTAATCTTTACAACAGAAAGCCAACGTCGTTATCCTATTTGTAGAAGACATTGTATTGACTTTACTCAGAGCTTGAAGTTATATTTTAAATGAATGGCTCCGTGGGTCATTTTAAAATGAAGCGTGTCTTATTTAATGAGTATTTATTTAGGAAAGCAAAGCAAACCACCTGTTTTACATTCATGTAGTGGAACACGTTCACAACTTAGAGCTGCTTGTCTTTGCCTACTAGCCACTGAGCTGCTCCACTTTATTAAAGGGGTTCAGTGCTTTTCTGAAGAGCACATTAACAGTAGCTGTTAATAGTGGAGAGAGTATAACACATTCATGTCCCACACATATTTCTGAGCCAGTATAGGGATTTGAGTAAACTTCTTGAACGGCAAGGCTGAAACAGCCGCTTGAATATGATCATAGTGTGTTTTATATGTGAAATATGGTGCATTTGCATCATGTGTGTGGCAAAGGTTTGTCTGTAGCATGAGGACAGAGTCAGGAGGAGCTCAGGTGTTTTTTTTCTTTCTATTCTGGGTGGACTGACATCACAATCCTGTCTTCACCTTGTTCTTCTGGGAAGATTGATTTAATAAACAAAGAACTGGTAATCCAGCTCTCCCTGTTCATCATCCGCACAAACATACACGTGCATTTGTGCAAGTGAAGGATGTACACACATACACATTTGTGTGTGTGTGTGTGTGTTTGTGTGCATATGCTCAGCCAGAAGTAATTGACTGGAAGTTTCTCCAAACTAAGCTCATTTCACAGAGCACTGAGCTTTTACCTCCGTGGGAGCCACCATGCTGTCAGTCACCCACAAGGGTGTGTGTATTTGTGCATGAGTGACAGTCCATCGTGATGACTGTGTGTGTGTGTATAAATAAGAGAGATGAAGCGAGGCATGATGAGACTGATATTGACATGCTTACTAGAGCAAAGGAGAGCTGTGAAAAATATTTAATAAGCACCTAGAGACCACTGTCGGATCTGTGTGTGTGAGGAACAGATGACAGATGAGCACTATTAACTGCACACTTAATGGATAAAGGTCCGTCTCGATAAAAACTCTTTCAGCTAAAAGAAAGGTATCATACACCTGTCAGAGAACACCTAAATTGATCAAGTCGGAAGTGCATGTGTGTGTGTTGTACCTGATCTAGTATATCAGAGAACTGCCACAGTTTGCTGAGCTCCACAAGGTTGAGCCAGGTCATGTCAAGGATCCATTTAGCCGGTTTCTGAGGGCAGGCCTTCAGGTCCAGAGATGCACCTCCTGGATGGCACACACACAACCACACACACAAACAGGAAGATACAAAGAGAAAAATATGTTTGTACAAACGATCATTAAAATTCAAAAGTACAAAATACTTAAAGCTTCAGATAAATGCAAACAAAACACAACCTTGAAAAATATACACATAAGTTGTACTGAGTCAATGTTCAGCAGGTTGGAGCTGACAGATGGTGAAGCTGCATGCATGTAGCAGACTGTCTGTTCTGGCCTTGACAGTCGCCATGGCTGGCTTTTATCTCTGCGGCGAGGAGCACTCCAGATTTCTGATTCAGTGAACTGTAACAATACCGATATGCTTGAAATGTGTGTGAACCTTGAGATGGGATTTAAAAAAGATCTATCTCGAAGTAAATAATGAATAAAGAATGAAAAACAGAGAACAGAAAACACATGGCAGTTTCACTCTGACTTTATCAAAGGGCCCGGAGGCTGTTCTGAGGTGAGTCATAGCTGTTCAACAGCACTTGTAGCTTCTCCTCTCTGTATGTTGAGATTTAAATGCAGTCTTGGAGGAGTCAGGAATGTGGTATGCCAGAGTACGTATTGCCTTTCTTTGGCTCAAAACATATCCAATATATATTCTAGGTACTGACATAACAAATCAGTCTCAGAATAAAGTGGGTAAGATATCAAGAGACAGAGACAAAGAAACATCTTTCCCCCAAACTTCTACTACTTTAGTGCCCAGTAGCTTCCAAAACTTCTGAAAATTTCTTCACAGGTCAGCATTTGCCATGATGCCATGACGCAAGCAAAAAAAAAAAAAAAAAAAAATTTATATCTATATCTATATATCTATATATATCTATATATATCTATATATATATATATATATATATATATATAAGTATATATATAAATTAATTTTTTTTTCCCTCAGCTCCACTTCACCCAAAGTAACTTAAGTCTCAGCGTTGTAAAAGTTTTTTTTTTCCACTCTCCCTCTTTCTTTCTTTGCTCCATGTTGGCAGGTCGACAGGATGCACCTATCCATGGTAATTATCACCTCCATATATGGTGGTCACTGGCTATTCACGGGCAGTGATGTATGCTAATTGCTGACAAGTGGGAGTGCATTGTAAGTTTACGATTGATTGGCATTCATGAACATACACACCTGCCTATGATCAAATCTGAGTTTTCCGCGGCATTCATGAATCCAGTGTCGGTTTTTAGTACCATGTTTTTAATGTGCAAATATACTAACATTTCATGAATGAGACCCAGTGTCTTAAGATGTGAGAGGGTGTCATACATTAGTCTTTTCTAAGTCCTCTAGTGTGTAGTTGGCATTAGTTGTTCTCACCCTTTCACATTATTATACTATCAGGAAGTTAAGCTTCAAAGAACATTACTGGGTTTCAAGATGCTGGTGTGGCAGACAGTGCACTTCGCTGAGCACTGCACCACAGCAATTATTGTTTCAGTTATTTTCACACCCTAATTAGTATCTCTTGAGTGTTCCAGCATCAGACATAGTAATATGAGGATCGAGTACTCTCTGAGTCACTCTGACACTATGCTGTCAAGAAATACCAAGAAATCAAGCGAGAGTAACTGCACAGAGTGATTCAGTTGAAAGTTAGTCGTCTGACGTTAGCTACATACATTTCCTTTGTGATGCAAAATTATGTTAAATTTATATTGTCCTTTTCTAGGGTTGACATTCTTACAACCTAATTTATGAATGCAATGAAGCTCAGAAGTCAGCTCCCATGTTTCCAAGGTTGGAGCTTCCTGCACATGCAAGCCCTACAACTAACAAAAATTCACAAGACTCAATCCATGCTTTCACCTGCATGAGTAAATGAGAAAACAGACCTTAAACGACTAAAACCTGCACATTGTTCACTGTTTCCTCTTACCTTTAATGAGTGTGAGAAACTCCTCATGTTTGACCCTGTTGCTCTGCATGTCGATCTTCAGTGTCAACAGCAAAGTGAAGAGGAACTTGTGCTCCTCATACAGGCCTCGTGCTGCATAGTTATAGACCTCAAAGGTCATAAACTCGATTATGTTGGCAATACGTTTGCTGGTGATGGGGCTTCTGGAGGACCTGTTCAAGTAGAATTAAAGTTTGATAACTTTTATAGATATTAACTTTTATCATATTTTCTGAAACTGTCACCTTATTCACACAGCACTAAATAAGACTGATAATCTGTGAAAAAAAAAATACTTCTCTTCCTACTCTTTTGCCTTATAAAAAATTCTAATGGCCCTACCATACGTGAATGAAAAATAACCAATCAGAGTGAAGGGGTCTTTTAACACAGCTGTCAATTATGTCAATCACTGCTTGTTAAAAAGGGGGTCAAACCTTAAACGAGGCAGCGCTGATCAAACGTAAATCAAGATTCTGTTACTGCATTGCTTATTTCTGGTTTCTAAAGGTTTCAGAAACATATTTTAGTGTACTGTTTAGCTGTAAAATGAGATAGTTGGTCTGGCCGATGGGCGGTGCTTGGTTTTGACTTAACTGTTTTCAACATGGCGCCACGTCACAATCTCATTTTACAGCTAAACAGTACAGTAAAATATGTTTCTGAAAACATTTAAAGTAAGAAATGGGCAATGCAACAATCCTGATTCATAATTGATCAGCGCTGCCTAGTCTGAAGTTTCCCCACAGTTCACGGAGTGACTGACATGACTTAGAGCTGCATTTGAGACTCCTCGGCTCTGATTGGTTGCTTTTGAGGCGCCAAATGCCAGCGAGTGAATACCATTTAAAGCAGTCGGATGACAAGATGGAACATGATTATTTTTCTCTCAGCAAATATGAAAATTATTTTCATTACAGTTACCAACTGCAGCTTTAACAGCATATACCACACATGCATTTTCATTATGCAGCTCATTAGCTCCTTAGAGCTCCTGTTATAACGTTACATAGTTTTAATCTAATATTAATTCTTACAAACCAAATATAGACCAGAGATCACAGCATGGTCAGACTGGTTAACCCAAAGGCCCAGACACACCAAACAGATATAAAAAAAAAAAATAGATAGCATCTAGCAGCCAACTGTTGCGTTGCCTCATGCCACCTGTGTCTGAGCCAAAACTTAGAACATGAACACACCGCAAAGACTACAGCCAACCAGCAGGTATGTTCTGCGCCTGTGTGAGAGGAAATAACTCTCTGCAACAGCAGGCGGAACCATCATCACCACCATCAAAGGAAACCAGAAGACTGTCATGATGATGGTTGCCAGTTAGCATGTTACTAATGCAATCTAATGTTGAAAGAACAAAGCATATTTATCGTGCACCAGTGAACTATAACATAAACCATCACCATCACCTTCGCCATCTCTGATGCCAATTAAACATGCTAAGTCGGATGAAAAAAAGCCGTCAAGGGCCGACAAGGGCTAACTTTATAGGACACACCATAAAGAGTACGGTGACAACTGTGACTGTCAGCGTGGTGTGTCAGGGCCTTAATGGTTAATTCTGGTTTATTGATTTGAACATAAAGAGTATTGACTGAATGTCTTTGGCGCTTGGTAACAGTGAATTATGTGAAAGCTTCTTTTAGCCATTAAGGATACTGGGAATCCTGACATCATTCGTTGTAGAGTTTGATGAGAAATGATTCGAGCAGGCAAGTCAATAGGTAGCCAGTTAAAATGGACTGTCACTGTATTTGATGTTTGCCTCAGGCACTCAAGACACTTTGCACTATACAAAAACAGCAAGGGGATTTTCAAAAACCAAAACATTACAGTTAAAGTATCCATGTTCAGTAGTATCAACAATGACTCAGTCGCTTCCACCTTCAACATAACAAGCTGAAAATAATTCCCTTTAGTTTTCAGCTGTGGTGGAGTAGAGGCTCCAAAACAACAATAAATATCTCCACCCCCGAGTATTTGCCTCATATGTACATTTTATTCAAGGAGAACCTGATTTAGATGCAAGAGGTGGATACGGTAAATTGAACGCCTGTTTGCAGCAATTCAATCCAATCACCCTGGAACAAAAACTACCTTTGTGAAGCTAATAATTATCAATATTCGCATCCCTCTGTGAAATAGATTTCATGATAAAACTCTATGGTGATGCTTCAGGCTGTATTTGTAGCATTGTCATACTGAATCACACTCTATTGTTTGGTGTTGTTTAGAATTTAAATATATATACTAATGATGCCCCCATTTCTCTCACTATTGCCTAAATTTTCAACCACATGGCTCTATGTGTGGTGTGCTACATAGATCTAGTACAAGAGTCACAATGTCCCAGTCAAAATTTAGATCATTCATTCAGTCATTTTTTCTCTAACCAGGAAGCAAATTAGACAAAGATCATTTTTGTTTCAAAGGCGTAGTAAGGGAAGTATACATTGTAATTAATGGCTAAAAGTAAGAGCAAACAGACAAAAACTGAGAATATATTTGTATATGTGCAATCTGACTTTCCGTTTTGTATTCCACTCATTCTTGAGAAATGGGACCAAACCTTTGGGGTTTTTTGAATTTTAGTCTTCAGTTAGGCTGGAAGAATATATTTTAAACAAGCACAGTCTTGACTATTATACCTTGTTTTGGCCCAACCTCCCAGTGATTAAATTTTTTTTCAAATAGCACACATAATGGATGTCAGAGGTACTATCTGACAAAGTTGACGTCTTACGGAGTTGACAGAAAGTTATATATTTACTAACTTTTACAACAGAGAGTTGTAATTTCCATTCTATTTTCCATCTGTACTTACTGTGCGTAAATGTGGAACCAGTAGAAAGATAATAGAGACAGAGAGACGTTGGTTTTGGGCCACAAATTGTCTGGCTTTAAAACACTTTAATTATATAGTATGAGCTGTCTCAAGTAAATTTAATATTGTTTTGCCCTTTTTAGAAATCAGTGTTTTGGGGAAGGCTGATATAGCATCACAAATGACTGAATCCTAATCAGTTCAATCAAGTGCTCCAGCAGCACCAATTCACGATGCCAACAACCCAATAAGTCCCCCATGGAGACTTTAAGAATCGCGCTGAGGAGAGCAAAATTTGCAGGACAGCTTGCAAGACCAAGACTCACGTGGAGTTGCAAAGGAGCGCTTTTTCATGACAGAGAGCAGCAAATGTCAGTGTATTCTCACCTAGCCAGAGAGAGGTCAAAAAGTCCCAGGAACTGTCTCAGAGATGTCTGATACATGACGTTCACCATACTCATCTCTGTGATCAGGAAATACAGGATACTGCCCCTGGTGGCCACTGGAGACAAACACAAACATTTCAATGGCAATGTTAAAAGAAGTGTGGTTGTTGATGCACATGTTTGTAACTGACACAGATGTCTTGACTTTATGGCCTCTATTAATAAATATACGGTATTTTAAAAAAATGCCTCCTGAATAAAAAAAAAAATCTGTTACACACTTAAATAAAAAATACTGTCCTAAAATAATTATTTTGTGGAAAAACAAACAAACAAACAAAACATTAATTTGAATCAGACTGTTTTGAAGAGATGTCATAGAGATGTTTGCCTTCTCTTTAATATAGCAGATAGCGTGCATTGCTTCATTAGTTAGCTCATAAAGCAACATAAAGCTAGCTAGCATTACAGTTCAGCTGAGGAGGACGCCATTAATGTTTACATCTCATGCTGTCATGAGCATGAGAAGATGCACACTTCCTTCACTGCAATGATGCGGTTGGCAGATGTAGTCTTTTAGAAAGAAAATAGTTCTTATATGAAACTGCTCACACCACCAAGTCATAACTTCTAGAAAGAGACATTGCTGTTGAGTTTTTCAAGTGTATTTTTGGCCCTTTGAGCTCCACAAGCCGAGTTCCATCTAGTTCCATTATGTTGGAGAGAAGGCAGACATCTCTACAGCCAATATCTGCAACAGTCGGCAACTCACACCAAAACAATCTAGACTGATAAAAAGCACTACAGGGAAGAGTGTATGTATGTTGGATTTTAGAGTGAACTATCCTTTTAATGTCTGTTAAGTTAAGAATATAGCATAGATGCATATAGACTTAGGTCATAATAAAGGTCTGTTTTAAAGGAATGTGTGTGGTAAGCAAATCTTCTCTTGGATAGTGTCCATTCTGTGATTGCTTAAGCTGAATTTCAAACTGAAAATAGATCAGTATTTTGTGACTGAACCTGAACTTTGCTGGCAGACTGTAACCACACAGAGAAAATTACACTCCACCCCCCTAAAGAGTGTAAATTCTGAATTGTGCCAGTTGTCATGACCTACCAGGTCGGTACTCTTCTCTAGCAGCATTGATCTGGATCTCAGTCTCTGCAGCAATCTGCAGTTTCTGAGTGACCTCTTCAGCTGTGCGCTTGGTGTTGCCAAGGACAATAATCAAACTCTCATCATCCACCAATGAACCCTGCAAAGAGACATATTTTACAGAGTAAGTCAGAGGATGAATGAAAATGGAAGTATTATACATGGCTGTAACAGATGGACATGTACATTTTTCTAATGTTCTTCCCCCGTGTGACCTCATTTATGCAACTGTCTGTCTTAGAAAAAAACTTCCTGGCCAACATTTTCATGTAACTCCAAATGAGCTTATTTGCATATGTCAGCACAAGGCTGCTTTATAGAAAAACAGTATGAAAATAGAGACACACCAGCAATCAGACAAACTAGATTTAAAACCTCCCGACACTGCAACAGTATCCGCACTGTCACATTCCCATGTCCTTGCCTGTGTACTAGTCAGTCGGTAGAGAAGGTTGTCCTCTAGCTCCTTCATCTTTCTCTTGTTAGATGTCACATCTTCCAAGAGGTCTGTCCTCTCCTTCTCCAGTTCCTGGTGTCAGAAAAACAGGTTACAAAGCTGTAGCATTATGCTAGAGGAAAGGCCAAGAGATCATTGAAATCAAAAGGGTGTACTTCCAGGGGAGCATGAATATGATCAACAAATGAAATGCCTTTTACATTTCGAGAGACTGGAAGCTGGCACTTTGGCCTGAGACTAGATAAGATGAAAGTAAAGTACATGTAGGAAGTATCTTGTTATCCAGAGCAAATTTCACAGCAGTCTGGTGTTGAGGGGAGAGATGGACTGACTGACACTGCTGGACCTCAGGAAGAGGCTATGCTGCCGCTATTTGGGATCCTAAATAAGACTAAACTAAACCAATAATCATCAACCTTTACATGTTGCCATTAGCAAGGTTAAAATAGTCACAAGTTACCACTGCTGTCACACTGACTGATATGTTTTAAACCAATTATATTGCTACTGTGATCACAATTTAAAGTACACTTTCCTAAAAAGCCACAGTGTCCAACTTTATATATTTATTTTTTGCGAAGAATCCATCTCTAATAACAGGAGAAATACGATTTCTCTGAGTGCCCTAGCACCCACTGGATACAGAGGAAATAGTAAAAAGAGAGAGTTAGCAGAGAAAATACTGTATCCTGCTTCAGCACTTAGATGAAAGCAAAACACCAAAGTAAAAGGCAGTAGTAAGAGCCACTGGCCGATCTGTAACTCCATGAATTAAAGGGACTGTACTCCTCTGAAGCAAAACCTCAGTCATTCACAGTAAACCCAGGGGAAATACAAGCCACTTCGAAACTATGTGTCTGATTTTATCTCTAAAGTATAGTCACAATGTACACATAAATTTAGTGAAGACAATTGACTGTGAAATGAACATGATGAGAAGCAGAAGCTCATCTATTCTGTTATAGTTTGTGTTTATTTTAAATGAACACTGATGTTGGGCTTGTAAATGCTGTATGAACTGCAGAGACCCAGGTTTTACAGCTGTGATTGCAGCTTCAACTCACATTATGATTAAATCCATATTTAGTACACAGATAATGAGCCACTTTTCCCCAGCATAAATCCTTCATCTCTGAATTGGCCGTTACTACCAGTCTTTTCACAATCACGATCAATGCGGTGTCTGCATTGGGTGCGTTTCTGTCTGTCTTTATGTGAATATTTCATATAGGTGCATATGTACACTGGTTTTTGTTGTATGGCCACTTCTTCACATTGTCAGGACTGTAATGATTGCCATACTCTATATTAAAAGGGGCAATAATAATAACTTCCCAGTTATGTTGTCTCACAGTTTGTGCTTGCTAGAGAGAAAATGAGGTACACAATACAAGATGTTGGAAGCCTGTATTAAAAGAATTTCCAAGGGCTTTTTAAGGAATTATAATGATCTAAGCAAGCTGGAGGTACATCTGTTCTGTGGAAACATACTGAAATTTAACACATTAATTGGCAATGATGTAATACGGCAGTATAAAGTCATTCAAATGAGCAGCTAATGTGTATTGCATATATGCTGGCTATAATGGCTACCATTTAGTTTGAGAGCATCTCTACCTGTTTTTCTGTGAGGATGACTCTGCCCAACAGCTGGTCCTCCAGTCCTCTCATGGTGACGGTGAAATCGATGATGGAGGTGCGGGCACTGATCTCAGGGGTATATGCAGGGTTAGGCAGCTTGGTGGTCACATATAGCCTGAAGCCCTTCATCACATCCACCTCTTTGTCACCCACTTTCACCTGCAGAGATAGAAAGAGAAAAGAGAGTACAAAGTCAGTATTACAAAATAGCAACATGCATAAGTATCAAGAGTACATTGGTAAAAAAATGTACTGATTATTCTTCCAAATCCACCCTAAATTAACTCAAGACGACAATAACGTATTATCAAACATTTGTCACTAATGTCTTTGAAAATGCACGATAAGGCTGTACTGACAAACAAGATAAAGGTATCTGGTGTAAGCGAACAATCGCTTTGCAGATACAGCTGCTCAGAAACATTTCCTGTGTCTATATATGCTTGTGTAAGTGTGTACATGTGCATGAATGTGTGTGTCTTGGTTTGCTCTGATCAGCATTCAATTACTCATGGCAGTATAACTTCTGATTATCCATCTGCCGACTTGTCTCAGGAGCTGTCGGCCGCAGACACCTTCGCTTTCTCCTCACAACAGGATATTAATAGAAATTAAAGCTTTTCAGGAGAGGGTGGGAGGGCGATTGTAAACACCTTTAAACGGGCCTCTCAGTAGGTAGCTGAGAGACTTCTGCTTCAATGTGTTGTCTGCATGTACCACATGCTTACTTGCGATCACCATACGGTGTGTGTGAGTGAGTGTGCATGTTTTCCTGCAGTTATATGGTATGTTTGTGGTATGTGTGAGTGCATTCATGTGTGTTTGTTTGAGGCTTGTGTGAGGTAGAGGGAGGCAGCTGCAGTGTCAGCTGCTGAATAACCAGCATCAGCTCGAGCCAGGAGTTGAGAGGCGATAATGAGAGAGAGAGAAAAATGCCTAGAAGCAGACTCTCACTCTGCCTCATTCTCACAACCTCGTACATTCTGTGTGATTTAGTTTTTCTGTGTGTGTGTGTGTGTGTGTGTGTATACATGCATGCATGTGTGTGAGAGAAAGTTAGAGAGAAGGATCGCAATGACAAATTTAAAAATCATTTCCTGTTGTGATGTATAGGGCAGTGACTTTACAACCAGCACAGAAAAGACAAATTTATGTGTGCCCTAAAAAATGCTTTTTTGAAAGTTCAAACCAATTTATTGGCAGAGAGGCCAAATTAGAGTGTTCCCTTGTCATATACAATACTGTATCTCCTGTAATACCCAGAATGCACATCCGAAGCTTGCTTCTGGGCTGTCATTTTGGCTAATACAATTCAGACAAAATAAGAACCATTCAAACCATGCCCTACAATTTTTCAAATTAAAAATATCTAACTTCAACAGTATATTACAGGAAATTAGGATGCTGGGACAGAGAGTGGTCCATTTTTCACTATACAACCACAAATTAAAAAAGCAAAAGCAGCAGAGATCTACCAGGGTGGAGGCACAATATTAGATTTCACTTGCCATCAACAGGAAATGTAGTTACTTGAAGCCAGTGAGACCCTCTATAAGGGCATACTGTAATTGTGTTTAATGGGCCACACTCTCATTATGAGCTCATTCATTAGAATTGCCACGGTAGAAATCAGTTTGAGTATGACTTGATATTAAATGCGGAATTATCATGTTTGTCTATTAAGATTTCATTTGAAATTACTATTAGTGCTAATTAAATGACCTCACTAATGTGGATATTAAAGGGCTGACTTGGTTTTCCCTTTCCTTGTCATCTCACACGTACAGTAGCTGCTGAAAAATACAACAAAAGCTACTTGAATAAAGCACAGACATGAAAACTACCCATCTCATCACAGTTTTTCCCACAGGTCTAAAATATACGTCAGTCAGGACCGCTTTGGGACAGTCAGGACCGCTCTGCAACTCCAGGAGCCTACATGGAAAGCATGCACATGCGTGTGAGGAAAACCTTAGGCAGAGAGTGCCAACTGCCCTACCCTTCCATGTGTCTACATGGCAAACCTAAGGCAGGGAGAGCAGCAGCAAGGACACCCCAGGTACAGAACAGAGCCAGCATCAACAACAATCAGAAATGACACTGACAAGTCAGATACAGCATGAAAACAAAAGGAGGAGCTGGGGTGGAAGCACGTTGCAAAGAGGCTTTCACAGAAAGCAGCAACAGTGGGCAGGCTAAAGCAGTTAAATAGGGTGCCCTGACTGAGATTTGCCAATTGGTTGTGTAGAAAGGAATCATGTTATCTATTAGCAATCACCTAATCAGGCTGTTTGAGATCAGCTGATGTAGCTGGGATGTAAGCCGATCTTGACACCATGGCCTGCCTGAACCAACAGTATCAATTTGTGGTGATACCTGCTGGCAGAGAGGGCCTGCATTGCCTGCCATGTTGGTCTACTACATGTGACAAACAACAAGTATGTGTGACCTTTACCTCAATATTTTAATTTATTAAATATTTCTATTAATTTCAAATGCATTACATCATTATGCTCTTTCCTAATCAGAAGCATTAGACGCATCTAATCAGTTAATATTCATCATCTCTCGCTCTCTCACCCTCAGTCTGTCTGTCTGTCTGTCTGCTTGTGTTTGTGTGTGTGTGTGTGTGTGTGTGTGTGTGTTCGTCTCTCTAGCTCTCTGTTTGGACACAACTGAAAAGTATGTGGACTAAGTAGGCTACAAGAATAAGAGGGGCTAAGACAATCGAGAGTTGGCAAAGAATGTGATGCATATTTTATCATTTATCTTAATCAGATCATTTATATCATATAATATATCCTTTATATCATTAATAATAGATTACTGGTGTGTCTTCTTGCCAGAGTTGCTTGCGGCTGTAGAGGAAACAGACACTGAAAATATTGCTG
Source organism: Epinephelus moara (assembly GCF_006386435.1). Classification (NCBI taxonomy): domain Eukaryota; kingdom Metazoa; phylum Chordata; class Actinopteri; order Perciformes; family Serranidae; genus Epinephelus; species Epinephelus moara. The sequence goes on along the minus strand of NC_065511.1, from coordinate 17,242,295 downwards.
CAGTTCACGAGCCAAACACCAGTTCTTCGGGGAGCTTCCGCCTCGGCTACAGGAGCAGAACAAACAGGTATGGGAGGGGAAGAGTGAGGGCAGATTGTCCAGTGGTAAATCGATAGCAGATACTGTTGTTCTAAAACTAGAATACCGCCTCGTGGTTGTATGCCTCCACACAGCAGTCAAGTAGCACTTGCAATTTATATCCATGTCAGTGCAAACATGGATGGTTCACTCATTTTCCCTCCAGCAACACAGAAGATCTATACAACCAGCACAGTTTCAAGATGGACACCCAAGATCAGTGCCACCGATTCTGACGAAATGTCTCCCTTCTGTTTCTGCGTTATGACATATTGCCAGAAAAGAGTTTTTGCAAAACATTATGATGTCACAGTGAAGTTGACATTCGACCTTTTGCATATGTCATAACTAAAAAAAACATAAAATTTTGTCATAATTAGTGTAAGAATTCTTGAGTTATGGTAAACTTGACCTTTAACCTTCAACCACCAAATTCGAATCAAGTAATTTCTGAGTCTAAGTGGACGTTTGTGCCAAAGTTGAGGAAATTCCCTACAGGCCTTCTTGAGATATTGCATTCACGAAAATGAGACAAACTCAGGATGACAATGACCTTGACCTTTGACTATCAAATTCTAATCAGTTGGTCATTGAGTCCAAGTTGATGCTTGTGCAAGGCCTTCCTGAGATATCACGTTGATGAGAATGAGATGGGGGATGTCACAATGACCTTGGTCCTTGACATCAAAATTAGTTTGTTAAGTCCAAGTGGATGTTTGTGCCAAATTATAAGAAAACCTCCCAAGTTATTGAGATATCGCATTCAGAAGAATGGGATGGATTTTTTTTTTAAATCTTTTATTCCCTCTGCTATTCGTCTCTTAAATTCTTTATAATGATTTTATTCCTTTTATGACATGTATTCCGCGGCATTCTATTTATTCATGTATCTTATCTACTGTATCCTATTGTGTGTACTGTGTCTGTATAATGTAAGCAAGCTGTTCAAACCAATTGCCCCTGGTGGGATTAATAAAGTTGTCTGTATCTGTATCTGTATCTGTATGTACAAAATAGAATTTGAAATCCGTTGTACCACAGATCTAGAGAAACAGGAAGCACTTATCTCTGCACTCAATAAAACTGCCTCTCTGTGAGTGACCAAATCACTGAGCACACTTTAATATGTCCCCAGACAATTAGCATGATTCGGGACAGGTGCTCCAGCTGGCATCCTCTGAGAAATCAAAGACCGTCTGTGAAGTGTCAGTGAGGGGGCTGCTTTTCCCCTGCCTGAGCTTATCAACCTGTGTCAGCATAGGTGTGACAGTTGGCATGGAAAGAGGGACCTGGCTAAATCCCATCATGCCTTCCACCAGCGTGTGAAACACACCTGCTCATTTCACACTCCTCTAACCGAGTTAAAAGAAAAAAAAATCTGGTACATAAGAGTCTCAGGAGGTTTATTTCTGCCATGTTACCTTGTAAGTGGAGCCAGTTTTGATGAAGTTTTTTTCAAGAATGTTGTCAAGTGCAGGGTCCAACTCCTCCCCTACATCCTCGATCAAAAGCGGGCGCCCGAGAGATAAACTGTCCTCCAAATGGTTCTTGAAGTACTTGTGGTTCAGTGAAGTAATCTAGAAAGAATAAAAGATTTGTATTAATACATGGATAAAGAGAAATGGTAACTGCATGACATAAACATGTAATGCAGCTGACATCTGGAAGCATTCCTTTTTTCAATAAAGCAAATGTATCAGTGGTCAGCTACAACAATGTCCCATTTTTTATTATCACTTTACTATTTGACCTCAGCAGCAATCATATTATTTTTGGCAGACTGATGAGCACATTTTAAGACAGACAGTGAGAAGCATGTGATTCAGTCAAATGAAGAATTTGACTTCTTTCCCATTTCTACTTAGACACAAAGGCCAACCTCTGTCTCGGGAATGTGACTTGTCACATGAATAACACATCACTTTTTACGATGAGCCATTTTTAGAAAACCTGACAAAAACCAATACAGTTGTTCTGATGAGGTGACTTGTGGGAAGGGTTTATACCCTCTGCTTGGGGAAATGCGTCTTCAGGACACTCCTAATAGGACTGCAGAATGCATTCACTCGGCTCAGAGATTGCCCCTAACAGGGCCAGTGACCTCGGCTGGTCCTATTACATCTGCAGAACTCTGCAGTACTTTTTCAAGGCGCTTCACAAAAGAAAGGACATGTTGGACAATAACAAGGATTTGAGAAAAAAACAGTACATTGCAGAAACTGAGCATCTAGATATGATTTCAAGCAATGTGAAGATTTTAGAGGCCACTAAAAATTAAAATCCTGCATCAAAAAAACTGGCACAGTAGACGAATAAGAGAAAAACTATTAAATTGTTGAATGCATGCAGTACTTACAAAGAAATAAAAAATAATGGCACGGAAATAGTGTTGCTGTGTTAGTAATATGAAATTTTGGCAATTCTGCATTATTAGATTAGATAATGACAGAATAATGACAGAAAAATATAAAAAAAACAGAGGATGAACAACTTGACGCACAGCAGCCATCATTGATACTTGATTGAACCCAAAATGATGCTGCTGCTGACATATTATGTTAATAATGGTACGTCTTCATTGTGTATCAAAAAATGTGGCAGCAACACAGGTCAAGTATTTTAAAGCAACAGATAGAAAAAAATCCCAAACCTGCAGCTCATTCCCAGACTCCTTGTTCTTGATCCAGATCTTTCCCTGTGTCTGAGGGTCAATGAGGAGGGGGAAGCGTGCGGCTTTGGTGATAATGATGCCATTCTGAATGGACAGGTCATCATTAGGGAGCCCCTGTGACATGGAAGACAAATAGTGGTTCAGACTCACTCCTGATATTTAATAATGCCAGCTAATTTATGTTTTGATTTCAAGAATATCCAGTCTTTGATTTCGCAGCCGCAAACATTTAAATGATACTTGAATTTATTCTACAAAGAAAGAGATAAAGTATTGATAATTAAAAAAACTATTTCAGCCAGGCAACTGCATAATTAGTTCTCTTAGAAAATAGACAAAACTTGAAGCCAAGAAAAGGTCTCTTTTCATTTCATTTTGTGAGCTCCAAAATAATACAAACACTGTTTGTCTTTTTAAGCTGTGGAAAAACAACATGCAAATCTTATCTACCAAGTATCTATCCTAGAAACTAGATACAGTATAAAATTATCACATACTATATACTGCATCACTATGCACCAGGAACATAACTACAGACAGTGCAAGGAGTGTGGTTGTACTGGAGCCCTTGAGATGGGGGACCCACAGAGAAAGTCGGCCCTCCAACAATTTGTTTGGTGAAGAATGGGCCCTTGTGAGTGATTGCTACCTTGGAGAAGAATAATAATTCCCATTAAATTAAAGACAGTGCCATTTGCTATATATACCCTTGAAAAAGGCAAACCCATCTCTGTCATGTTTTTTTTCTTTCTTTTTTGTAAATCAGCCGATAGTATCTCTAACAAAATTAAATCAAAATTGTTAAAGGAAGCTAATAATTATCATCTCCTTTTGTATTTTTGTGATACACAGACATGCAATGATGACTGCTGGTTAATATGTATGTTACTGTTATCCAATGTCAAGTCTCTGATCAAGTGACGAGACGATGTGTGATAGCGTACACTATCAGACCCGTCATAAAAGCGTACACTGGGGCCTGTCGTAACTACCTTTCGCCACTGGTATGCACTAAAACTGTTGATACAGTTGGCAGTAGTTGCCAAAGTAAATCACTGACCTGTAGGTTCCACTCGCTAACAGTGGGTGCGTCAATGAGCAGCTCGGTCAGATTGAGGTTGTTTCCAAATGGGATGTGACGCTGCTTTAACTCACGCTGCCAGTCACTCATCAGAAGATTACGAAACTCCTGATTGAAGGGGCCGGAGTAGGAGAGGAATGCTGTGGCCAGAAGAACATCACCTGGAACAAGGAGTCCAAAGTGTTACATACTTTAATATTGGTTATGTGTAAATGTAATTAAATATAAAAAGTCCAGAAGAGTAATGCCAGCAGCACAGTCAAAAAAACAGCCCCTGCTGTGGGTTATGTTAATGTAATAAAGTAAAATGCTTAGAAATTGTCAGCAATACAGTGGGGATTAAATGTCTAAAATGTAACATGTTGACCACATTATTAATTAGAAGTATTAGTATGCATTAATGACATTATGTATTTAGGTAGCAGCTATCCAAGAGTAACTGTAAATGACAATGAATATCGACTTAATTCAAGCAACATTTCGCAAATCATAGTTATTCATAACAGAGCATGTATCTGTAATGAACTGCAGAGACATCTCTTTGATACCATAGTTTTCTGAATGCCAGCTCCGTTTTGAAACCTGCTTTAAATCTCACCAACAAGGCGTTTGGTCTGGGCAGCAAACTCTTTGCTCTGCTCAGTCCATCTCTCCTTCTCGCCAGCGAGGCCGCTGATAAGACTGGACGCCGTCTGCATCTTGTGTCGACAGCGCTCAGCATCCTCTAGCAGGGTCTGATGGGAATGGACGGCAGGCAAACAACTTAGTAGGTTGATGTGTCTGTTTGGCCTCCTAGTCTGTCCTTCCAACTGTCTCTTCATTAAACCATCAAACTGCCCTGTTCTCTGTACATCTGTGCATATTTATACCAATATCAAGTATTTTTATATGGAAAGGGAGAGTCTGTTTATGTCAGTATTGAAAAACAAAGTCCTTTGTGACTTAAGTTGCTCCCTAATCGCATTAAAATAGGATAGCATTGGAGTGGGTGGATTTCCTCCAGGTGCATGCAGGTTAGGTTGATGTTAAGGTCCAGTGTGTAGGATTCAGGGGCATCTATTGGCAAAAATGGTAAATAATATTCATTACTATGTTTTCATGTGTTTCGAATCACCTGAAAATAAGAATTGTTGTGTTTTTGTTATCTTAAAATGAGCTGTTAAATCTAGATATGGAGCTGGTCCTCTTCCCATGGATGTTTAGAGCCAAGTTCAGACCAAAGATTCATGATAAGATGAGCTGAAACAGGCAACTACTTGCAATGCACCATTCTGCAACGTTCTAAAAGCCTGCCAGTTCACTCCAGTGCACTAGATGAGACAATGTATCATCTGAACATCGCAACAGCTCTCTGTACTTCTGATCTGATTTTGAGCTTTTCAGGCTGATTTTGTGACTGAATATAGTTTGTTGCTTGTTAAAATATGAATGAGGATAGTGATAGTGAGGTACTGGCTACAGTTGCATTCGTAGTAGTGATGAAAATGCAAAAAAAAAGGGAAACAAAACGAGCATCAGATGGACTGTATTCATAATAAATACGCCACAATAGTATAAATAGGAAGTTGCTCAGTGGCACAACAGTCAGCTGCTGTATATAACATTACCTGGATGATCAGCACTGCTTCTGCATCAGTGGGCCTATAGAGCAAGCGCAATTGACACCTCGACCGAGCCAACTACGCCCAGTTTAGCCCTCCATTAATTTGAATGGGGATAAAGTGGCTTCTCTAGACTTTTTTCAAATGTTATCAAACCGAATGGATCAAATCCTGATAGTGAAAATAGACATATTGCAGGAGTTGTGACGCTCTCTTTCACAATGTAAGTCTATGGCAAAAAGCATTTTTGGACCATATGGCATCAAATGACAGACTCTGATGTTGTTATTCCCCTGTTTGAACACTAGGAAAACTGGCTGCAAGCAGAGTGCACCTCCTGGAGGCCCGCCTCTTCCAAGGAGTCAGCCATGTTGTTCTAATGTAGCCCAGAATGGACAAACCAAAAACTGGCTCTTAATAGAGCCATTCTCATTTTCCTGTGGGCTAGCGCAGTTCTCCTGCACGCTTGGCATATCGGAGAAGTGTCAGTTCTGCAATCTCACCGTCAGATGCTACTAAAGCTGTCACACAACACCTTTAAACTCTAAATTGCTATCAGTGTGAATGATGTCTGTCTATATGTGTTAGCTGAGTCACAGGCAGCTGCCTTTCATCTAATGCTTAGTGGGTTACACTTGCATAGGCTCAGGACTGCTGCGACCCACATGGATGGATAAGTTTGTATTTTCTTGTTGGTATGTTTATCCTGTCTGACAAATTAGATTTCCTTTTTAAAGCTTTATTAAGACGTAACACCTCTTAGGCACCTTTAAGCCATTATCACAGTGATCTTTTCATCAGCTGCTCACAGGCAATTAAGAGGTTGTTTGCCCAATAGCAATAATGTTTGTTACATCAATAAAGACTGTGTTATACGGTTCTGCAGTGAGCCCTTCAATCTCACTTTTATCCTCCGGAGATAAACAGCTCAGTGTCTTAATCACAAAATTATAAAAAGAGTCAACTTGGGTTGTCCAGGGTTGCTAATCAGCGAGTGTTGATGCATATACTGTTCCATTTACATGCTCCTATTTATCACAGAACAGAGAGTACGGATGATGAAAAACATGCGGCAGACAAGACTCACAAACCTGCACACACAATCAATAGTGCAGCACTGTTAGTTTCATTTATTTAAAAAGTGGTACTTGCGTAACCCAGGTTGAGTCATTTTATGTTTTTGTTGCAGGTTATCACAGGCTGTGTTTAAAAAGAGAGTCCACCTCTGGGATCCCAGTTTAAATAAAAGAGTGGCTTATTCAACAAAATGCTGTAAAATACTGTGTTTTAATCAAGAAACATCATTAGAGAGTTAAAGCTTGGTGAAACGACTGTGAAGAAACAAATCCTGATTATAAATAGCATCAGGTGGTGCAACATCAGCTCCCCCACCCTAGGGTTGAACCTCCCACCCAGGTTTGAACCAGGAACCCTCTTGCTGTGAGGGGACAATGCTAACCACTGCATCACTGTGCTGCCATTTTTGTTTTAGCCTGTGTTTATCTATAAAAATACACTGTATATGAAGAAACATACTGTTGCTGTAAGAGGACAGGAGTGAGCTGAGAAAGGGAATGAAATCTCATTGGTCGAGGAAATTGGGAATTTCACCAATAAAGCACAAAGACTGCTGTGCCAGCTACATGAATTAAAACAATCATACGGAGCAGTTAATTACTGAAGTTAATTAGGAAAGCCTGCATTCAAACTGGTGATCCCATTTTCTAAGTAGTACAATGTAATGTCCTGTTACTACACTGCTAAGCAGAATATTTTTGTAATTCCCCATTATATGACAGGCTTCAGTGGAACAGACTAACACTAGATGTCCATTATGTGCTATCCGATGTTCAGCAATTAGTCTTAAAGGAACAGTTCACCCCAGAATCAGTAAATGTATATTTCTTCTCTTACCTGTAGTGTGATTTATCAGTCTAGATTGTTGTGGTGTGAGTTGGCGAGTGATAGAGATATCACCCATACAGATGTTTGCCTTCTCTCCAATATATTTGAACTAGAAGGCACTTGGCTTGTGGTGCTAAAAATAAAAAAAACATACATGGCAAAAAATACATTTAAAAAACTTCACAGCAATGTCTCTTTCCAGAAATCATAACCCAGTTACTCAAGAAAAGCCACAGACCTTGTTGTGAACAGTTTCATAGGGAACTATTTTCTTTCTACTGAACTACATCCACCAACCGCATCACCAGGCAGAAGGAGGCATGCATCTATTCATGCACAAGAGGCTTGTGGTTGTGGCAGATGTAAACATTAATGGCGTACTCCTCAGCTCAGCTGTAATGTTAGCCAACTCAGAAGTGAGCAACCAGTAGATGCACACTTCCTTCTGTGTGACAACTGTGATACAGCTGGTAGGTGTAGTTCAGTAGAAAGAAACTGCTCACAACAAGGTCTGTGGATTATCCTGAGTAACCGGGTCATGATTTCTGGAGAGAGACATTGCTGTTGAGTTGTTTTTTGCTTTGAGCACCACAAGCTCAGTGCCATCTAGTTCCAATATACTCAAGAAAAGGCAGACATATCCGTATCCAATATGTCTTACACTCGGCAACTCACACTGAAACAATCTAGACTGATAAATACCTCTAGGGGTAAGAGGAAAAATGCTTTTTTCAATTTTGTAGTGATCTGTCCTTTTTAAAGAGAAAAGGTCAAAAACCTCTGCAACTTCAGCTCATGCCTGAAATATTTGTCTCATTTTTAAAATAAAAGATAATCCAGGTGTGGAAACATCACTGCTGCAATTTTTATGTAGCAAACTGATTTATATTTGTGTTTTGAGGGAGTAAGTAAAGCTATTGACCTGTTTCTCCATCATGGCCTTCTCATACTCTGCCTGTACCACATCCAGCTCTGCCTGCTTGGCATCCAGCTCAGCTTGAGCCTTCTGAAGGTCCACATTAGCTATGGCCAGACGATTCTGCTGCACTGCCAAGTTAGCCTGAGAAAAAAAGGAGGGCAGAGAGACAGAGGGATCTGTGATGACTTTATCGCACATGAAACGCCTACAGGGGTCAGGGTCAGTTCTCTAGGGAGAGGGCTAAGACAGAGAAAGGGACAGAGAAAGGCAGAAAGAGGAGACAGACAAGACAAGGTGAAGGCAAGGAGGATTTGACAGAGAGAGAGGGGATGAAGGGTGGGAGGAATGAATGAAGAGTTGGAGAGCAAAAAAACGTTTTTGCATTAAACTCAATGACAAACAGGTTAAGTAATCGAAAATAAAAAATTGGCTAGGGACATGTTTTGGCTCACGTCAGACAGCATAAAATGAGTAAGCACAGAGGTGAAATGGTAGGAAGTAAATCTTTTTAGTGATATTTTTAGAAGTGTAACATATCACAGGTGTAGGTGTAGAGGCTCAAAGCTTAAAAATTTTAAACGGGAGATGCCAGAATAGAGATTTTCAAGAGAAAATAGAGACAGAGAGAAACTGGAAAATAAACAGTGATGCAGGGGTGATGAGAAGGGCAGGGGGAGGAGGAGAGTGAGTGTGAGGCAGACAGGGAAAGCAGAGAGGATATTTTCTGGCTGGAGCTGGGGCTGTGGAGAAAACATTGCAAAAGGTTTAGAGACAGAGATTTAGAGGAAAGTTGTGAGTATGTCTAAGTGTGTCTGGGTGGCCTGGCGAGGAGGAAGTCTGGAGCATTCACTTTATATTAATTTACATCTGAGGGGACTATCCCTGCCCGTCTTTCTGCCGGTCTGTCTGTCCAACTGTATCTCTGTCTGGCAGTCTGGCTGGCCAGCTTAAAGGGAAGCCACCACTGAGCTGGAAACCAGAAAATCAATTTGCGAGGCTGTGTTCCACGATAAAGCAAAAGATCAGGATCAAAGAGGAGAGGCAGGGGGTTCTCATGGAGGTTCAAGAGAATAAGAGAAAAACGGAATGTGTGTGCATGTGTGTGAAAGAGAGAGTGACACAGAAAATGAGAGGAGGAAGAAAGTCGGTGAGAGAGGAGATAAGGGAAAGTAGGAAAGTAGGAAGGGAGTGGGATGGGTGATTTGAAAAAGACACCCAGGATGAGCAGAGACATGAAGGTGCCAGCAAGATGGAGAAAATGAGATGCGGCAGAGGGCAAAATAAGTAGGAAAATGAAACGTGGTAGAAACGTGGTAACAAGGGGGGAAGGAAATTAGCTACAAAAGAACAACACAGTAGCAGAGGGGAAAGCAGAGGTGATCATCATGCAAAGTTTGAGTGAACACAACCCAAAAGTCTAACTGCATTCTGTGAGTTGAAGCTTTTAATGATCGCCATGCAGCAGACATTCACAGACTGCACTGGCAGGAAGACAAAATAGAAAACGGATTTGTGACATTTGCATGAAATCACAGGGTTTAGTGAGCAGGTGTGTGTCTGTGCGTGTGGTGCCATGTCTTATTAATCAAGGATTTTGTGTACAGAGTTTTCTGCTCCACTCCTTTCTGCTGTGCGGGATTAATAATTCCTTAGAAAAAGAAATAAATACTAAATGAAACATTGACATGCCGGTGCAAAGAAGCAATTAATTACAGCAGCTTAAATGTGAAAAAGGATTCGTCAGTCTCTTAGATGTAAACACAGCCCTTACTGTAGATGAAATCAGTACATGTCCTTAAATTCAGTTACAGAAAAGCAAAAGAGCTTTAAAACTTTGTTGTCATTTAAAATCTTAACTTTGTAGATTTAATTTTTTGCAGATGCAAGAACCAGATTTATTTAAAAAAACAATAACTTACACAACACTGACCAAAGAATTAGATAAAGATAAGTTATCTTAAAATATGCAGCAGAGGAGAGGAGATCCAGAGGAGATCATCTAAATTGACAGATAATTAAATTGGAAACAGAAAAGTGTTTTGCTTTTACTTATTATTATGAAGTAAATGTTGCTTGCACAATATAAAAGCTATAGAATTATGACTCCATCAGTGTTTCGATTGATCCCCCATAAGCCTCGCTTTGACTGCAATTGTCACTGCCAATGCATATGATCTCCTGGGAAAATGAAGGCTCAATTTACAGCACAAAGGAAACCTGTCAGCCATTGAACAACTTGAAAGCAATCCGTAGCTATCCCCAATTATCAAAGAGTATAAATGCATGTTAGAAAGCCCACATCCTTGTGTAGTTCGCCTTTCTGTTGCATTACAAGTTTGTTTGCTTTGTTCTGATAGGTCAGAAAAGCCGTTTTTGTATGCTCATGATCAATGGATAGAAACATGATTCTCATGCTGTCTGTCTCAATTTTTTGGGGCACTTCTATTGCCTACACAATCAGCAAACTGTTGCTCCAAAATGTGAGAATATAAATAAATGTATTTAATATCAGAGACAGTCTGTGCTGTTTCTGTAGCCTGAGGCTTGACTGCAAAAAAGCAACTGCTCTATTCATGAGTGGAGTGGAGGACCGCTGACTTTGTCCAGGGAATTTGTGTGCAAGTGTGCGTGAGTGCTGCAGTTTGTTGGGGTGATGATGACAGGTGCATTACAGTGTGTGTGTGTGTGTGTGTGTGTGTGTGTGTGTTTTCAATGGGAAATTTAAGAGGCTAACATATGTATGGTTGTGGAATTCATCTCAATTGAACTTAACCCAACATGTTATTTATAATATCTTTAGCGTCACATACTGTCTATGAACAGCACTGTGTTAGATCTATTACAGTGTATATTACCTTCAGGGGTAAGACCTCCTTGTTGATGGAGAAGAAGGATGCCATAGCTTTTGTCCACGATGCAAGGCCGGCCACATTGCCACACACCCTCTTGGCTGTTTCAATGTTGTAGTCAGGCATGTCAAAATAAGGCAACAGCAACTCCACCATTTCCTCATTAATGGAGTCTTTGGGGAATTGCTGCAAGGCAGAGGGAAAGAGAGGTAGTGGTGGTGGGGGGTGGGGTTGGGACTTATTTCATTCAGTACAGAAAGAATATAAAAATTCACAACACATGTAACTTACAAAAAAAGAAATTTAAAACTGTATGAATTGGAGAAAAAGGAAAAATGATCAATGGATTTATGGTGATTGAGTAAAGACAGTTAACAGAGCTGTAGAAGAAACAACAGGAGAAAAGGAAAGAACAGGTGGTGTAGGAGACTATGACAAAAAGTGTAGAGAAAAGGAGGAAAAAGACCAGGCAGAGCAGCTAAAATGCAGAAATGAGAGACAGAGAGATAATGAAGATGAACAAAACACAGAAGAGAAAAAGGATTGTGCAAGAGTAGGTGAAAAAAGAGACTGGCAGAAAAAGGCAAGGAAGCAAAAAGATAAAAGATAACATGCAGAGGTGCATAAGGTAAGATAAAAGACCTGGTGTAGCTGGGTGATGAGAGAGAAGACATAGAAATAACAGAAAAGATGTTGAGAGAGAGGGGTAGACAGAAAAATCTAACAATGAAAGTGGAGTAAAAGATGAGAAAGATGAGGACTATCGTGGATTTAATTTGGAGGAGTGAAATCCAAGACCATAAAATGTCTTCACACTGGTTGTGCCTATTTAACACACCATCCTGACTTAATCATTCCACCTTGGTGCTGATTTACTGCAAATGCCATTAAATAGACTGAACCTGAACTTTTAACCTGACCAAACCTTTAATCTCAAATGTACAAGACCATACATGTAATCTTAAACAAATGATGTCTATAGTCTTGTTATCATGGCTGTAACAAACAGTAAAGGACTTTATATCATGGTTATGAAATAGTTGCCTGCAAGACTGAGAGAATGCATGGAGGCCAGCGTTCTTCTCTGTAAAGAACAGGTAGCCATAACATCAACAACAGCTAATTTTATCCATTAAAAGGTAAATATAATGTGAGAATGAAGTGTACAATTCACTAATTAGTTGAGCTGCTCCCAGTGATTCTGCTGCATACTGAAACACACCTAAGCAACAGAGCTGGGTGCCCAACTCTGTACTTTTAAAGGTACCGACCGAGTAATGTCGGTATAACTGAGTACCGTTTAACGTTAACAAACTTTGGCGACAAACTTCGGTACCTGAGAGAGCTTCTGGGTTAGAGAGTAACTTCAGGTATAGAGAGAAAGAGAGAGTGAAAGACTATGTCACCCTGTAGCTCGTTCAAGTCAGTCAGCACAGTGGCGAGCTGAGAGCTTTCAAAAATTGATGCAGGCAGCGCTCGTGCAGTGAAAAGCTGGCCATGTCTTACCTGACCTGTTTTATTTTGTGTAGTTAAAATGTTCTAAATAAATAACTTTGTTGCATCTGCAATGATTTTACCCTTTTTAATTTTTAATATGCTAAATATCTCTGTAGGTTACCAAAGATATCTCCCAAATCATGGAGTCTAGGGCATATGTGAGCATCTATATATTATGACAATCTTAAGAGTAGAAATCTGATACTGGCGAGTGTACCTGCAAGCTGCCCAGGAAGTTTCCAGCTGTCATGAGTTTTAGGGACTCCTGCCAGGACGGCGTGTTGCAGTTCTTCTCTGGGTCGATCTTCACTGGGTTGACTCGCCTCTGGAAGAGCAGCAGCACGCAGTCCATGATCCGCATGATGAGGTGGGGGGGCCGGCCAAGTGTTCGCACAGTGGCAATGTCTGATGGCTTGATTGTCTGAATGGGTACAGAAAAAGACATATAGGAGAGGACCTTAAACGACATCTGAATGTTTGATGGTGTTGGCTAGCTTGTTGTTGTGAAATGACATGGGTTAACATTAGTCATGTTTAAAGTGCACACAGCAAAGTCAGAAAACTATTACCCATATAGGAGGAAGAGAAAAGCAATTACTGTTGCCTATTTCATAAATAGAGAGAAGATTTGAGTGGAGAGCAGCAAACATATTGGATGTAGACAAACCATAAAGTGAGATAATTAATGGAGATGGGAGCAAAGGGTAAAGTAATTTGTTTTTCATTACATTTGTCTATGACAGGATGTATGAAGGGAATTGTACACAATGCTGCAGCCTGAGAATATAAAACAGAGGATGTGTACAGAAGAAAATCCAACTGGAGGCACTGACAATGAGAGATAGAGGGAAATTAAGAAAGCGTGAAGACTGTAAGTATAAACTCCAACCGTTCTGCAGAGAGGGACAGAGAATGACTTCAAGGGACTGATTAAAATGAGAGAGGCAGCAGGAGAGTAAAGAAAATGTTCCAGTGAGAGTAGTTTGGCTCCTTCATCAGGCCCCCTGCCCGCTCCTCTCATCTCTTCTCCTTCTTGCACTTTCCTCATTTCTGCTCTCGCCTCCCTGCTCCGTTTTATCAGACCAAGTCTATGTGAATCTCCCACCAGAGAAACAGCCAGCAGACACTCCACTTTATCCTCTACTTGCACTTCCACTAACTCCTCTTCCCTTTCTTTCCTCCCCGCTGCTTTTTATGTAAATGTCTCAATGAGGGTCACCTCAAATTCATGATTTCAATTTAAGCTTTAATGCAAGTCCATTATTTTTTGGGGGTTTTGTTAGGTTTTATACCATTATGTAGATTTCCAGTCGTGTTCAGTCTGTCTTCAAATCTGAAAATATAAATTTTGGTCAAGTGTACAAATGTTTTAACATCAAAATACTATTTTCCCAAGCCCTTCTAAAGATAATTTCCCATGTGACCTGATGCAGGTTTTTGCATGATGATGTTCGTTCATATAAACCCCCTAGCAAGTGTGTGTGTCTTTCGGACCTGTGTGTAATTGACCAGCAAGAGTGAAAACATTGAATTTCCCCTCAGGGGGATTAATAAAGGAAATAAACTTAAACTTAAAACTTAAAAACTTAAACTTAGCCTGCATTATGTCTTTTAATCTACTTTAGGTAATACACTGACTATAGATGAGTACTGAGTCAACCCCATTTCAAAACACCAAAGCTAACCCTTTCACTTACGTACGTCACTGCTTTTTGCTAACATCTGAGTGAGCATTTCCATTTGAAAAAATGGAAAAGAATGCAGATGGAGCTGACCTCTCACAAAATCCTTGCTGCTTTACAACTAAAATAGCTAAATTATTGTGGGTCTTCTTGCTTGATCACAAATAGCCCATTAGCTTTGTGCAGGTTCTTTTGCATGAAAACCACTATTGAATATGTAATGTCTTTAAAATGTAAATTACCAAATTACTTATTTCTAGATCTATTCCCCGATAGCCCACCTTTGACTTTTACACAGTTTACATAAAAATATATATCTTTCAACTTGGTAGAATCACAGCAGTACAGTATGTTAAGTAAGTGTCACAACAACCTCACCCTTTGGATCTTGTTTTTCTCTTTGCAACATAGTCGCAGTGTTTTAACATGAAAGCAAAGCAATTAATACTGTGTCATACAACAGCATTGTTGTTTGATCTCTGAACTCAATTAACTAATGTTGTGATATATTTTATCTGGTCCTTCAGACAAATTAAAACTGCACCTACAGTATGAAAACCTGACAACCTTTTTATAAAATCAGTTAATGAAGAATAATTCTATATACTTAAAATCAAACAGATACAGTGATAGAAATCCAAATTGCACTGTGTTCATCCTAAATCTATCTAGAGTAGGCAGGCGTGGCTGAGCTGCAGTCTTTGACTTGAGTTAGTTGGTTCAGGCAAATATTTGTAATATCTGTGCGCAGACAAGATGTATCCAGCAGTAAGGGATTTAACTACAGACCGAATCTCCATGTTTGGATACAATAACTTCCGGGTAGAAAATCCCAACATCACGTACATAATATCAGACAGTGCTGAGCAAACGCTGCCTTAATTGGTTAGTTTATAGCTACCTAATTTTTTTTTTTTTTTTTTTTTTTTTAAATCAATCATCAGACCAGTTTAAGTGTATGCTATGTTTAGAATATTTTCACCGCTTTACCTTGCTGTTAGCCTGCCTTTTCCAATGGGAAACTGCAGCTGTTATCTCAAAGCCACCACAGTCCATTAACAGTAATTTTTCTTTGCAGTGTAGAAAATATTCCATACGTAGTGTACATTTATGCTGATACTGATTTTATTTTTTTGGTGGTGGCTCAAATACATTTTGCTGTGGCTCCCATCCACAGCAGTACATTGCTTTGCTTCCTTGCTGATAGATTTGGTTTATCAAAGATGATAGCAAAGCAACACAGTACATGAATAAAGCACAGCAGAAATGTCAGTTACGTTGTGGTGCGTATGACCTACTGACGTTCATAGTAAATGCCTCAATCTCTGACTCTCAACAAGTAGAAGTGAAGAAGCCTCTTGAATGAGTATTTCGGTTTACAACAGTCTTGTGCACCATCAGCTCTATTTAAAACCCTCTAGAGCACTTGAAAAATATATGATCAAAATGCATGATCATCAATCAGACGAACTGCCCAAGGTTTGCCTGTTTGGAAATAAAAGGTTTCTATCCACAGCAGCAAGATGGAAATTCTAATCAGGGACCTGCCATAGGAGATCTGTATGCAACCGTCTACCCAGGAGGACAGCTTTAATTACAACGCAGCTCCGGGCCCCAGAGCACCATGCTAACTTTAGACACACCCGCTGTTACACACATACACACACAGGGTGGGAAGGCTGTAGGCGGAACCTGCATGCAGCTACACACAGCAAGTCGCAGAGTGCTCTAAGTGGCACCCTGAAGCAACACAAAGTGAGAGCAAGAAAAATATTGGTGGGGGAGACATTAAGCCACACAGAAGGGCACTATAAACTGCTCCAACACACAGTTTACTGACGATTTCTAAGCCTCAGGCTATGTGTTAGTGCGACCTTATTCTTGGACAAACAGCAGGAAGAGGCAGCAGAGAACGTCATTTGGGGCGGCACAGCATGACACAGTCAGCTTGAATGAAATTGTAAAGAGGAAGAGGAAAATGAAAATACAACTACACAAGTACTATATAAATCCTGTATAAAGACAATGCAGTTATCTGCACAAATAGCATATTACTTAAATATTAAAATATGACATTGACTATCTTGATTATTTGGCTCATATGTGGAATTACAGAGCATGCTTTTTTCAAATCCAGTCAGAGTTAATGTTAATATCATCCAACCAAAGTATGTAGTGCTTTGCAGACAAACTGTGGTGTTTTAAAAGTAACTGGAACTAATGATACAGGAACCGAGGTACTGTAAGATCAGTCTTGTTAATTGCAGCATCATAGCTGAAGGCAAGCTAAAGGCACATCACATTCAGTTACAGCAGTCAAGATGATAAGATAAAAACCAGTGTAAATACTTTGTGTTGGCAACTCATTCTTTAAGTTGTGTTTTTGCTCACAAAACAAGACTGGAAATGACAAATCTGTTCACCTCAGGGAGACGTAAACGTTGAATAATTGATTCCAAGGTGTCTCCTCAACTCTTAAGTCCCATACCTGCAGCGCAGCCTCTGCTTCCTGAAGTGCTGGCCGGGCAGCTTCAAGTTTCTCCTCAGCTATGGCCTTGTCGGCTGAGATGCTGTCTACAATGGCCTGAGCCTTGTCCTTCACTTTCTGCACCTCCACCTTCACTTTCTCTGCTGCCTGGGCTTTAACCGTCACCTCCTTCAATACCTGGGGGTATGCAAGAGAAATAAACATGGTCATGAATCAGTACAGTCTTAAAAATCAACAAAACAAAAACAACTGCTAACCTCATGTTTATCTGCATTACCACTTATTTGTTGGCACTGTTGTATAAAAATTATTATCAGCTCTTCCTCAAAGAAAACACAGACATTTCTACGTCGACACTAATCACCATAATAACTATAAAACTGGGCTTGTCTTGTTTCACACACTGCAGGAGCTTCATCATGTAAGTAATAATAGATCTACTGGCATTTATTAAAAAAATCCAGACGTATTAGTGACTAATGCAGCCATCTACTTATTCATTCATTTTTCCTAAGGCACACCATTAACATCACTGCTGTTCATGCATACCCACATGTTCCTTCATATAAACCCACACCTACAGAAAGTACGACTACAGTATGAATGACCAGAAAACAAATACTCACCTGGTTATGATTTCATAAGTGCTTCTACAGTGTTTGACTAGTGAGGACATGGGCACTGTCCTCACAAGTCAGCGGTGTCCTCATAGGGTGGTGCAAACACCAGTGAAATGTCCTCATATACACATCGCACCAACGCAGACACAGACACAGAAACACACACACACACACACACACACACACACACACAACCTACCATATCAGCCTTGTCATTGGCAACCTGTAGTTCCTTTTCTTTCACCTCCAGCTCCTTGCTGAGAGCTGCTACAGACTCTGATGCCTCCTTCAGCTTCTGGAGACCAGTGTTCATCCTAAACAAGAGAAATACTGAACATTATCAGGTAAACCACATGCACTTCCAGTATATACCTTGGAACTTGTTATGATGCTATTCTGCGTTACACTAATCTGATAGGCATCTGCACATCTTCACGTGTTTGCTGTAAATATCCACAAACTTTTAAGATAAACTACATGTTATTGTGACAGAATTTTTGGTCCACTGGGCAACAGGTGGTGGAAATACTTGTACATTCTGTGAAAGGAAAGCTGTTTTTCATCCTTGGTCAATTTGTAACATGTGCCTGACCAAAATTCCTAATGTCGTGACATCCATTCAGCAGCTGCCAATCAATCTTGGGAGGCTCAGGGACAGTTGATAAGCAGACAAGAGCTCAAAGTCAAGAAAAAAGTACCACAGAAATGTTGTGATGAGATCTGTGATGTATTTTTATGCTATACTAAAAAATGACTCCTAACTGATGGTTCTGGTCTGGCGCCTTTGACAACAGCTTACTTCATTAGGATACATCCTGGTCATCCATCACTGTCTGTGCCATTAGGGAGTCAATAATTATTGACTAAGAGTGGGTTCATGCTGGGGCGCTGTTCTTTAAAAATCTACCTGTGAAAATAGCTTTTATTCGCTTTTATCTTCCAGCAAATCCATTAAACATGCCAAATTATTGATGCCCCACTTATGACTGGCCACTCAAGGTGATTAAGATGAAGGCTAGACTAGAGATTTAAGATTCAGCAACGTCATTACTCTATTATTAGACACAAGTCTTACACAAACTAACCCTGACTAATTGTAAGAGATCTTGACAGTATGCGGTTGCTGAGGCATTGATTCTAATGTAAAATGAAAGCCATCTTATATACTACAGAGGCTAAAAAGTGCAGCAGTATGTTAACATTGTAAATACATGTATACAAATTGTCAAACTTAATCTTTTTGGTGTGTTTACCTGTTGGCCAGGGTCTGAACCTCGGACCTCTTCTCCTTATAGATGGTCTTGTAGCCTTGAATGAAGGACAGGTAGGACTTTGGTGTGACGTGGGTGGAGCGTCGGTATCTAGATTAAAATTCAATAACAGTAGGTTAATTTCATGTCATATTGAAAAGCAGGAGAATAATTTGCACTATGTTTTATCCTTAACCATTAATTCACCTTTAGTAGAACCGTTATGCTATAAAATTACAGCAATATCCAGTAGGTGTAGTGGTAAGGGCGCTAAAAATGAACAGGAACTGTCCCAAGTCTGTGTCCTAATATACTGTCTTCTTTCTACCATCAGCCCTCTAATAAAGTCATAGAATGCCCTTAAAAATATTTGCCTACACATATGAAGAATGTGTTAAAGGACATCTTCTTGTACTATAAACAATGAACAGAATAACATGTTGTTCTTACTACTGTCATGTTCATGTATTGTTTAACAAAATACTGTACCTCTGGAAGTAGTCCACACACTTTTCTGCCACGCCATCCTGGAAGGAACCCATGCACTGGACTACCTCACTCTTAACCTGGGGTGAGCAGTCGATGTCATAGACTGACAGAAAGTGCTCCGAAACTGAAGGACAGAAAGACAGAGGAGTAGGAGGGAGAGGGGGCAGAATTAGGTGGAGAAAAATACAGCGAGTAGAGTGAAGTGTGGAAATTAGTTACTGAACCCAGATTGGCAAATGTCAACATAAATATATCAGCTTTCTTTACTGCTCAATACTCTGACATGTTGTAAGAAATTCATATTGATTGTTTTTAAGGCAGGAAATACTGGGTAATTGCATGGGCAATTACTGATTAGTTGTTACATGTATTACTACAACATCTGTGTCATTCTTTTGAATGATTTAACAACATATGGGAGGGAATGAGAGAGCAGGGAATACTTGTAAAATGTGCCGCAAGATATTGTTTTTCAGAACAAAATGAGCTGCACAGATTTAAAATACTAAAAGAAAGAGGATTTGTTGTATTTGTATGTGTATTAAAAATTAATTATGATCTATATCAGTATCAGGCATTACTAAGCAACATTCTGTAACAAGAACCTATAAGATTAATCATAGACAAATGACAGATGAAGGGATGGCAGCAGTAAATCCCAGCAGCATGACTGCAGTTGTCCAGCAAAGCCAATTTGAAAAGTTGTAATTTTGTTCTGACTTTTAGTAATTAGAAAGCACAGGGGACACACTGTGAACAAGCTGACTCTGTGATAATTAAGTGTTGTAATATCCCAGTTTAATCTGAATTTACAGCACTGAGGAAAACAACAGCAGCCACTGTAAATTGAAGATAGAGTACAGGGATTATGTTGGCAAACAAATGCTACCAGTGGATAAGCAGATCATAGTGATATAAAATAGAAATTGTCTGTGAAATGTACCTGCAACAAGAGCATCTTTGGGCCACCGGCTGAACCAGTCCATGGTGCAACCAGATATCAGGGCAGGAAACTTTAACGCCCGGTTGCGGAACTTCTCCCCAACGGGCGAGAAGCAAAGAACCACATGGAGATTATGTCGAACACGTGACATGAAGTACTCGTACAGGTTTTCATTGGTTGGCGGTCGTCTGGGAAACTCCCGCTTCATGACAGGTATGAGATCACTGAGGATCTCGTCAATCTCATCACGAGCAAATAAATTGGACACCTGCAGATAGAAACACACACACACACACACACACATTAATGTTGAATTACATGATCTACTTTTATGTTTGTTGTCAGTTTGTCCTAAAAATATCGACCATTTAAAACTTAACATAAAGGGCTCTAGTTTCCCGGCGCGGCGCAGGGTGGCGAACCCCACGCAGAGCTAGTTTCGAGCAGCGCAACCCGAGGCGCGCTCAGTTTGGTAGTTTGGCAGACCGAGGTGCGCTGAGATGGGTGTGGCGG